>NC_084509.1:6392500-6555000 GCF_024500385.1 Phyllopteryx taeniolatus | reverse complement strand
TGTTTTTACTTTCACACCCCAAATGTGTTTTGGGTAGGTCAACACCACACGAGTGATTATGTACAGAGCGGCCTGGATAATACGACTAGGGAAGCATATTCTGATTTAACCATTTGAGTCCAACTGATCCTGTCGCCTGCCGGGATAATTAAGGATGATAAATAATTAACGTGGTTAAGCTGCTGTGCTGCATGCATTTAATTGTCCATAAAGCCTGTCTACTAACTTTAAAACTCTCGAATTGTTTCAGCCTTTGTGCAATGATGACAATAATGCAGATTTATTGCAAAGAACAAAAGCTACACAAAATGTCAAACTTGTTTGTAGAGGCTTCTTCTCAGTGTTCAATTCTAAACTGATCTTCAAAAAAATAACATGCGATACCCTATAAATTTTCAAAGCAAGAGGCCTATTGAGTTTGAGTCATATGTGACACAAGATGGTTGCGATCAGTGATCCAATTAATACGTGTACCTTGTCAATCTGATGTACCAGTCACAAATGCCAAGTGATCTTTTTCAAATCTTCTCAGAGCAAGAACCCAATTGATTTCCAACTGTCTGCTTGAGATTTACAGTATTACACTAGTTGTAGCTGCTAATCTGTGAGTGATGACTTCTAATTTTTCCTCATGAATGATGCATCAATGAGGTAAATAAGCTTAAAAAAAGTTTCACAAATACACTAAAAAACAATAGTAGTCTAAAAAGAGGGGGATCAGTGTGATTAATCGAAGGAACAACATAATTTCCATTTCCATATCACCTTAACTTTAACTTCAAAACTAAAAATCAGAATGAGAATCAGAATCATCTTTATTTACCAAGTATGTCAAAAACACTCGGAATTTGTCTCCGGTAGTTGGAGCCGCTCTCGTATGACAACAGACAATCAATTGACAGACTACTTTTGAGACATGAAGACATACAACAATAAATAAATAAATTAATAAACTGTCACTGAGCATAAAAGGTTGCCAGTAATGTGGTAGTACAATGGGTTTTTTTTCTGACAAAAAGATGCAGAGTCCTCTAGCAATTAGAGCAGTTTGAAATGACGACAGAACAATAGTCCGGTGCAATGACCATTGTGCAAAGGATGCAGAGACTTCACTGTGATGCACTTTAAAGTGACTAGCAGTGCGATAACCTGGGACAATGTCGATAGTGCAAATGTTGCAGATGCTACTCAGGAACATGTGTGGCCAGTATTGGTCAACAACAGATGTGCAAATACTGCAGAGTGGCGAGACTACTACAATGAGTGCACGAGTAATGTATAATTAGCCCAATAGAAATGTGACAACAATCTCAAGACAAAAAAAATAAATTGGCAGTATGTTGCAATGGAATTGTAAGTTAACTGTTTAAGAAGTTAATGGTAAGAGGGAAGAAGCTGTTGGAATGTCTGCTAGTTTTAGTTTGCTTTGTTCGGTAGCACCTTCCTGAGCGAAGGAGCTGGAAGAGGTGGTGGATGTGGAGGGTCCAAGAGGATTTTGCATGCTCTTGTCTTAGTTCTGGCAGCGTGCAAGTCCTCAAGGGTGGGTAGGGGGGGTACCGACAATCTTTTCAGCTGTTTTGATTGTCCATTGCAGTCAAAGTTTGTCCTTTTTTGTAGCAGCACCAAACCAGACTGTGACGGAAGAACACAGGACTGATTTGATGACTGTTGTATAGAACTGCCTCAACAGCTCCTGTGGCAGGCCGTGCTTCCTAAGAAGCCGCAGGAAGTACATCCTCTGCTGGGCCTTTTTGAGGATGGAGTTGATGTTGATCTCCCACTTCAGGTCCTGAGAGACTGTAATTCCCAGGAACTTGAAGGTCTCAACGGTTGACAGTTGGACAGCGTGAGGGGCAGCTGTGGTGAAGGATGCCTCCTGAAGTCCACGATCATCTCTACAGTCTTGCGCGTGTTCAGCTCCATGCTGTGTCGGCCGCACCACAGCTTCAGCCGCTCCACTTCCTGTTGATACGCAGACTCGTCACAGTCTTTGATGAGGCCGATGACTGTGGTGTCATCTGCAAACTTCAGGAGTTTGACAGCAGAGTGCGTTGAGGTGCAGTCGTTTGTATGTAGAGAGAAGAGCAGCGGAGAGAGGACACAACCTTGGGGCACCCCGGTGCTGGTGGTGCGTTCAGATGAGGTGGTGTCCCCCAGCCTCACAAATCAAAAGATGCATTTAGATCACTGTACAATAAAAAATCTGTAGCCCTACTTATCTCCAAACGTTATCTGAATAAACAACAGTTGTTTTCTTTAAGAGTTTAAAAAAATAAGAGATATGTGCTTTGTATTGGACATAGAACACATCCCCGCTCAGAATGTGATAATCATACATTGCCATAGAGTTTTAATGTAGCCTCATCTCTTTTCCGATTTGCAAGATGTTAGATCATTCGGCGTTCCTAATCTATGCCGAGAAAACACTATTAAAACCATGACAGGTTTTTTATCCATCAATGCTGAATGAGCTGCATTCATTTTTTGCCGTGGTGCAATCATCTCTGCTAAACAGTGTGAAATAGGATTGGGCATGAGAGGTTTATCTGATGCTGCTCTAAGAGTTCAATTAAGAAAGGTAATGTCGGCTTGCAGAATTATTTGGCTGAATTAGCTGGACATGCATTCAATTACAGTACAATCATTCAATCAAATCAATACACTTAACTATAAGTAAGGCATTCAGAAGACAGCAGACCTCTTCCAAGGCCAAACTGTTTACGAAAGTTTTTGTTTACATGGGAAACTCATTGATGGCAGGCAGGGACTCTTAAACAGGTATGAAAAAAAGGTCAAATTAATGTTCAAAAATGTATTGCTGCATCGTTGAGCTGCAAGACCGTGTCAGTGTCAGGATGATTGTTTTTGATAGTGCTTGCATGCCATTACAGGTGCACTAGGTGCAAATTACCTCACACGCTCAAGTGTCACATCTGAGTCGCACAAATACACCCGTGTCACCTCTTCCCTCTGTGAATGCCAAGACGCTCATACATCATTAAAATGTAGGCAGGAACAAGCCCAGCCTGTTTATTCCTTCCAGGATTTTCCATTCATGTGAAAAATGTTATTCAACAAACTACCACTGCCTTCCAAGGAAAAGACTGTTTTTTTGTTTTTTGGAGCAGCTCTTTCAAGATCCAACACGGACAAGGTGATGCGGTTGACGCAGACTGCAACAACAAGAACAGGAACAACAACAAATTTGTCTCAGTTTGTTTCAGGCGTCACTTTGTAGTTCCAAAAGAACACTGGTAAGCGAAACTAACGCATCTGTGTCCATTTGCTGCACTATTGAAATTAACATGGATGGAAAAATTCAATTAAAATGGGCTGGAATATTCTCATATTAATTTCGTATGAAGGAGTAATATGCTAGCATGCTTTGATTCTATCCTACTTTTAATCACATAAAGCGAGACTATGAAATAATTGGACCTTAGATTAACAACTTCAAACAAATGTTGAGGCTTGTAATGGCGTCTCCGTCTTTTGGGTGTTGACCACAGATCACATTTGATCTGTGTTTCACAATACTGATGGACCAGCCAGGACACTTCTCATGTTGTGTCAGCATTAGCGTCCAGGTTAACTACGGCCAGTAATTCTCAAAGTGTGGTACACGAAAGAATCACTGAATTCAATGCAAATAAAATGTACAATATTTAAAAATTTAATTAAATCAAACATATTAGAATGACGATTGTAGCTATGTTTAAACTTGTTTTAATCTATTACAGTTTTTCTTTTATTTTTTTTACTTTTCAAGTACATTTTAAGTACAGTTCAGTTGTATTTAACCTTCAAGTGCAATATAAAACATTTGCATGGAAGCTCATGTTTTTTTTTTAATATTTGGGTTTCTCTCTTTTTTGTACAATCCATTTTAATTTAATAATTGTTGAAGAGCAGATTTTTTTAAATCTTCCCACTTTTAAGCACTGTGTTAACCTTCAAATTGGGCATAATATTACGATGGCTTTTAGGAATAAAACCACTGCCTCATTTTGATGAACGCCTAGAATCAGAATCAGACTGTATTACAATGTTGATCAATATGGTTGTAGTTGGAGAGCTAAGTTTTTTTTTTTAGGTGGTACTTGGTGTAAAAGGTTTGACAAAACACTGCATTAGGCTACTGCTTTTAGAGTTGTGTGCTACGCTTTTATGATAGGTCAAAGTTTCATCATAGATCATTTCGATTAATAATTATTATGTACATCATTATATATGTACTGTATTATTAGCTTCTGTTCCATTTTACAACCGTACAGCCCATGGAAAAAAAAATAAAAATAAAAAAACATGGCTAACTATTCTGTTAAGCCACTTTAACTCTAACCAGTAGCATTAGTCTTAATTCAGGGCTGCCGGTTGATGCAGTTAAGTGCATGGCTTTTAAGCACATTTTTCTGAGTACACAAATGAAGGATCACAACAAGATCAGTTAGTGGCCGTAAGACAATTATAAGAGCAGAAGATAAGCAATAATCACAGGAAATGTATCATTGGACTTCAGTGTGTCCAGCCCACGATGCTATGAGATTACAATTCAGTGCACAATGTCAAATTTGCAATTGGATGCATGCCTGATTGTGCAGTGCACTGGTCAGTGAAATTAGCACAATATACAGTAATTGAATAATATGGTGCTTCCAGTGACACTGTGAGGTATAAATTCATTCAATATTATGTGTATCATTTTTTTAAACATCTGTTCTTTATGGCAAAATGGTGAACAACTGGTTAGCACGTATGCCTCAAAGTTCTGAGGCTATGGATTAAAATCTCACCCTTCATGTGCGGAGTTTGCATGTTTGCCATATACTTGCGTTGATTTTCTCCATTCATGTCAGGTTAATCGAAGTCAGAATTTTCCACAGACGCGAATGTGACTGTGAATGATTGTTTTTCTATATGCGGCCTGTGATCGGTTGGCGACCAGTCTGGGGTGTACCCCGCATCTCGCCCAGTCACTTCCAACTCCATTTCACCCGCAACCATTATGAGGCCAAGTGGTACAGAAAATAGATGGATGGATGTTTGTTATACTATATTTTTAACACCCAAAGGGAAATCAGACTGGATGCTGTGTACAAATGCACTGCATTATGAAAGCTGTTTCTAATATTTTGCCCCGTTCATGAAATAAAATAAAATAAAATATCACTTAGTGTGACACAAAGCACTTTTGTAACTGGAATAATAAACATTGTGTCAGTCAAATCAGAAATAATTATCTTCTTAGTACAATTCTTTTATAGATTGTGCAGGTGTCCGGTAAGCATACAATAACTATTTATGTTTTCTTTGTAGGGCCTGACAGATTCTTGTAAAGCACATAGTTGCAAGAGATGCTTATTTAAAAAAAAAATGTAAATGTTATTAGTAGATAAAGACAGAAGTGATAGTTCCAATCCATGCAATGCACTGTGGGTATTTTTAGCATTCGTGATCATCATTTGTGCTGTCTGGTGACGCATCTGTGTGATCCGAAGTGCGTGTGAAGTGCTGCACAGTGATCACAGTGGCTCTGTAAATTTGGCAAATACAATATTTGCTGCTTGGCCTGAGGCACGCGCATGCGCTGTATGTGTGTGTACGTGTGTGTGTTTAACATCTCTGATCTATGCTCCTGATGTAACTCACTGGAGCAGTCGTGTAGTTGCAATCAGGCCCATCCATGATCAAGTACATTGTTTAGTCCATTATGTAGGCTTAGGGACTGGATATTAGTTTTTGGAAGACAGTAGGAAAAGCCACTTAGAAACATTGAACATCTCATTATTACTCCTGTTCGAGCTGCAGTTCAGAGATTTAGAAGTTATTTGTCACAATGACGTGTGCCTGGCTGCATTGCGTACACACAAGTTTTGTCCTTCCGCACGCCAAACGTCTCACGGATGTTGAGACGGGGTCATCTGAACGAACGCCAAGAGGCTCGTTGACATTCAACCGAGCGTGCAGACTCACCACTGAAAATAACTGTAGACTGTGCGATGTTCCAACGCCGAGTTGCACGCTAATTCGCGCCGGGTTGCAGGCATGAAACAAATGCCCTTGTGTCATTGATTACACACTACAAGCTAATGAGATAAACAGAGGCTAAATCGATTCAGTAGGGGAGGAATCATGCTAGAGGGGCACGTGTAGAGTGTGTCTGCATGGACACACTTCCATACAGAGAAGAGAGTGCACAAGCTGCACTTTTGGCCGAGAATAGCAGTATCTCCCACTCCAATTCTCGATATGAACTGCTTACCAATTACTGCGTAAGCCACGTCTTCAATCAAGTCAAGCTTCATTGAAGGAAGCCTCCTGGAATAATTTGCTCAAAAAAGTGATCTCGATGAAAGCACTTGCATTGATGACACTGGTCCATTATGGCCGCTGTAGTCCTCGACTCATTGACTAAAGTGTTATGCCGTATATCGCTCAAATGTACTAAAATCATGGAAAGACGTTGAGCTTTCGTTCGATATCCTTGATATCCATCTAAAGGCCCGTGTACTTGTATGCACTTTGTCCTTACAAGCAAGACAATTCAGCAAACTAGCAGAATGACTAGCACTAGCACTAGTAGTGCGACTCTGTCTTACTGTAACATTTTTTTTTCCCCCTCAACTGCCTCCCACTATTGTATGACATTTCTGCACACTACTAGGACATTTACATGTTACTCGTCTTGCAATACTGTCCAATAGTTGACATTTGCATGCAACTAGTGTAGCGCTACGTTTACTCGTAAAATTTTCTAATGTCATCAGTCTTACTACTGCCAAATTTGTCCTACTAGTGTGGATAAATGTTATACAGTAGTGGAAGGTAGCAGTGGATCGAACATTACTCGTGAGACAAAGTCATGATACTAGTGCACCCTAATCATTCTCTTAGTTCACTGAATTTTGTTTTATTTCATTCTCCACTGGTTGCCAGAACCTTCCCTAAAAATATGTACTCGCATGATAGACTATAGCTCCTCCAGTCAATTTGTAGTGTAGACAAGGAAAGACTCGCAAAACTGTCAAGACAAGAAGTAATTGTTGTTACTATATTTCAATGAACCAAGTGCATACAAGCATGGATAAACAGGTCATAATTGGGTATTTAATCAGATAGTAATCCACCATAAAATCAATTAATTACACTGATTTCAATATCAATTATGAGATGCTTTGATGACAATGAGCATTATGGTAAATTTTGTTTTCTATTGTTACCTCCTACAGCGGTGGTTCTAGGGGGGCAGTGACTTGGAACCGTTCTATTTTCCCACCCCACTGTTATGCAACTGTGGGTCTAATTTAGATAATAACTGACTGAGTTTCAGTCCTTTATGGTTTATTTGCCAGTGTTGGCTTCATTCATGCGCCACTCAATTGCAGTCTAGATGTAAAGGGGTAGAAATCTCCTGGGTATCAGTCTTCCGAAGTCTCCAATAACACTAACAAAAGTCACTTGATTTGCTGCTCATTGCTGTTATTTATTCATTTATTTATTTAATTTTTTTTTTAAAGCTGTAGCTCAAGAGGTTGGAAAAGTTGCTTAATAACTGACTTCTTTAATGCAGCAAGACCCCAGTGGTGTCCAAGTATTTCCCCCCTGCATTACATAATGTTTCAGTTATTTGGAGATGATCGCCAGTAGTCATGAGGATGACTGACCAAAAGTGCTGGTTCCATTAATTTCCTGTACCACTTCTCCTCATTAGAGTCGCAGGTGACCTATCCCAGCTGATACACCCTGCATACATTTACTTTACACCTATGGGACATTTTGATTTAGAACCTTTTTAGAATGTGGAAGAAAGTAGAGGCCAAGATTCGAACCTGAACCTCAGTTAACTGAACTCAACTCATTTATTATTAGTGGTGTAACAATTCATTCATTATATTGATGCATCAATTGATATTCCTACGATCCAAATAAATCGATCTGTGCTCGGCAAGTTAACCTTCCAGACGTAAATATATCGGTTTAAATCGTTAAAAAGGTAATCAATTGAATGTATCGATACTAGGAAATAACGCACTGCATGTAAGCACAGCAGGCTTTATGTGGATGTGTGGATGTGTTGTATTTTCAAGAAAAACACTTGTAATTTTTAGTTAGCACACTGCATTTAGCACTGTCAAGGCTACTTATTTCTAAATCTCTTTTCTTCGTTTCCTTTTCTACGCCCCGAATCTAGTCATTCCTTTTCATAGTGCCCGTAGTGGTTGGACGAGACACCACAGTATGTGTGTGTGTGTTGTTTACTAAGCACTTTTATTTAAGACATATGTCTGTCTGATGGATGGCAGATGAGAAGGAGGCTAGCGAGAAATTATCATTAAGGATGCATGTGTGTGACTTGTGGCAAATTGCTGTGCACTTTGAAGCCTTTCAAGCTGCTTAGCTTAGGTTGCTAGCCGCTATCAATGATAGCAGAGTACCCTCGAGGGGAAATTCGAGCGAACAAGTCGCCAGCCAATCACAGGGCACATACAAGCAAAGAACCACTCACACTCACGTTGACAACTACGGACAATTTAGTATGCAGATATTTATTTTACAGTCACACTGAAATAATTTTTGGCTATAAAGTTACTAAATCCATTTCCAGCCACCAAATCGTTTTGGATCGTATCGTTCTTAATGAACCAATATCGTCCTTGAATCGAATCGTCAACCACAAATCATGATGCGAATCGAATCATTGCTAAAACAAATTGGTACACACCTATTATTTATATAGCACTTTAAAAATAACCGCAGCTCAAACACAGTGCTGCACATAAACAAAATTCTAACATAAAACATAAGACAATTGAACATAACATAATTTAAAAACAATAAAAGAGTATCAGTTAAAAATGATTAAAAAGACACTCAAATAAGGGCTCAAGTGTTGTGCTGTGTTGGACGCCAAGGGACAAAAAAATGGGTTGACTTTTTTTGGGCCGGTTTTAAAAATGGACAGTGAAGGGGCTTGCTTAATGTGCACTAGGAGGCCATTCCATTGTTATGATAAAGGTTTGGCATTATTAACATTAATGTTGATTTCATTTTACACGTGGGTAACATCCATCCATTTTCTGTAGTGCTTGTCCTCATCAAGGTTGCAGGTGTGCTGGAGCCTATCCCAGCTGATGTTGGATGAGAGGCAGGGTACAACCTGGACTGATCGCCAGCCAATCAAGGCACCTACTGTACAGACACACAACCCTTCACTCTCACATTCACACCTATGGACAGAGTGCCTGAGCTGAGATTCAAACCCAGTGCTTCTCGACCGTGAGGCAGAAATGCCAACCACCACGTTCAACACCGTGCTGAACGTGTGGCAGTTAGTGATAAAAAATTATTACTCTTATTTCAAATACCTACATGATTGGTCTCATTAGGGAATAAAACGAATGAAATCACTTAAAGATTGACAAGTGTCAGGGATTGTGTTCAAGTTTGAGATTTTTATTTTTAGCGGTGAGTTTTACAAAATAAATTATAACGAGACAGATATCGACAGCTTTTGTCATTTTAATGTGATGGAATGGCCTGCAGCGATAGATAATGGCTTTTTTGAACATACATAAGTCAAAGGCAAAATGGTGAAAATGGGGTTTATTACAGCATGTCAAAAAGGAGGGAGGGGGGTTTGTAATGGGATAAAAATCAATACAGGTCTAACCACGCCACAGTGCAAATGAAAAGCATGCATGCCACGATAATGGACATGGATTTCAGGTTGATGAATTGCCTTGTGGCGGCACGGTGGCCGACTGGTTTGAGCGTCAGCCTCACAGTTCTGAGGACCCGGGTTCAATCCCCGGTCCCCGTGCCTGCGTGGGTTTTCTCCGGGCACTACGGTTTCCTCCCACATCCCAAAAACATGCATTAATTGGAGACTCTAAATTGCCTGTAGGTGTGACTGTGAGTGCGCATGGTTGTCTGTTTGTATGTGCCCTGCGATTGGCTGGCAACCAGTTCAGGGTGTACCCCGCCTCCTGCCCGATGACAGCTGGGATAGGCTCCAGCACGCCCGCGACCCTAGTGAGGAGAAGCGGCTCAGAAAATGGATGGATGGATGGAATTGCCTTGTAGCACTTCAATCGCAATCTGCAAAACCTATCTGATGAGCACATTTCTGACTTCATCAGTAACATGAACGTGATGTTCTCACTAACCGGTAGTCACAAATGCTTGTTTAACTGTGAGAAAAGTGTGGATAAAGTGACTGCAAAAAGAATAAAAGAAGACAAGAGACAATAGCATTGACACATCTCACAGTATTTGTAGTCAGCCGCTCTGTAGGTGGCGTTCGGCTCCCCTTTTGAGTGCCAGCTACACGGTGATTGTGTGAATGGCACGTTCACTGATGCATTTTGTATAAATTTGCATTCACATAGGTAATCGTTACCGCGGTTGTTTGTTTCCATGTCACATACTTGCACAATAAGTTTAGATTATCCCTTTTATTCACCCAATTGTTCAAAGTCATCCAACTTTGCGCCTTCCTTGCTTGAGGATTTACAGGGTTTGGTCCTCATCCAAGAAGAGGATTTTTTTTTTCTTGGGGGGGAGGGAGGGGTAACAGTAATTGCACTACCTACTTTATTGAATCTTTTCTCAGGTTATTTATTTTTGTTTCTAGTTGACGATAAGAAAAGATAGGCTTTTAACACCGTGTGAAAATAAAGGATGAACTTAAGGGCCTGCAGACTTCCTCATTAAGAATGCAATAAATTAGGTAGTCTGTCTGTCTGTCTCTGTCTTTCTTCAGTGAGGAGTTAATGCAAGAAAAAATAAAATCATTTTGAATCATTTGATTACTAAATGAATACGATAATTAACCGTCATAAAAAATAACCAAACATTTAATTCCACCCCAGGATATCGCTGAAACAGGACTTATTGGCTCTAATAATTAATCTTCTCAAGCAAGGAGTGCCCGGCAGTCAAGATACACTAGTAGTGTTCACACACTGTAAAGTTAAATTCATAAAGTCAGAGCAACACCAAGTAAACAGTCAATATTAGTCCAATAATCTTTCCAAATGACAGTAATAGGCTTCTTTCTCTATGACAGAGTGATGTTGAATGTAGTCCTGTAGCTTAATGCCAACTAAAATAATGTTATAGGAGGCTGTGTGATATGAGAAACATGTAAACAAACAACCATTCATACTCACATACCGGCAATTAGAGTCTTCAATCAAGCTACCATGCATGTTTTTGGGATGTGGGAGGAAACCGGAGTACCTGGAGAAAACCCACACAGGCACGGGGAGAACATGCAAACTCCATACTGGGTAGGCCAGATTTGAACATGGGTCCTCATAACTGTGAGGCAGATGTGCTAACCAGTCGTCCACTGTGCCGCCTTGAAATAGTCAATTTCGGAGTATTAAGATACAGTGAATATATTAAAAGTTGTATGTAACTTTTGGTGCCCCCCTAATCTTGAATTCTGCATTACAACAAAAGAACTGAGATGTCGCTTCAATATGACGTAGGCTATGATTTTTTATATGTGATTCTACAACATTTGTACTATGTTTAGAAGGACATGCATCATTTTTGTACCGTCATTTCCGTGCTGTCATTTGCAGTGCGCCACCAACCGGGGCCAGTGCAAGAAATTAATAGGGCATTCGCTAAATATAAAAAGGAAGATACTGAAATACCTCAAGATGGAGGTGAATGGCTTAATCAGCATTGTGTCATCTCCTTTAGTAGTGGCTTGAGTGAAAATTACTTTTGTGGATTATAGCTTTATGGTACAAACAAAAAAATGAAAATATATAAATGCAGATAGAATGTCAAGTAGACGTCGGCCATTCCACAGCAGACAGAAATCAGTCCGCCAGCCCCTCTGCCATTGGAGGAACATTCTGACGTCACCGCAAAATCACTCTCGAAATGGAGCTTGTTCTATTCGAGGTTCGCGTCGCGAGAGCGTCAGACGTCCTCTGCATTATCGGTCCACTTCGCGAGATGGCAAAACATGCATTCGCCCCCTCAATGGAAAAGTCACGGGCGTCAATCGCATTGCCAAGTGCAGTGTCAAAAGGCCTTTTAGATAACTCTTTAACTTCCCACTCAACCAATCAGTAGAGCACATTATTAACATTATTGTTGGTTTTTTACTTTGCACATGACAATGAATCTTGATTCTTAAATTAAGAAAGCGAATAATATGTTTTAAGCATAATAGATGCCGTTACCATCGATGCCAACTCAACTGTTTAGTAGACCACATTTTCAAAGGAATGATATGATATTTACAGCAGATTTTGTTGTTGTAGAATTCAAATAAAGGTGTGTTGCCCTAATAATGTTGTGCTACCCTAAAGAGACCAGAGAGTTAAAGGCACATGTAAAACTACAAATGAGCACTCTGGTTTGTAATAACCCACCTAAGTGTCTGGTACACCATCACCATTTCCATATATATATAAAAAACAAAAACAAAAAAAAACACTGCATTCATGTTGTCTTTATCAAACAAATGCAGACATGTTCTTGCAGACCACAAGATGCTTCATATTCTGACTCCATCTGCACATTCACCCCATCCGCCTGAAGGTGTTGCGCTTCGACTCAAGACACAGCTGTTACAGAGCCTCCCCTGCATCACCGTGCCACCGGTTGCAAGCCATTTGTTAACAGGCAGGTGGTTTCTCACCTTGTCAGAAGCAAACCTGATACCAAATAGCCAAAGAGGTCAAACTATTGCTGTTAATTGAAGTGGGGAAAAAAGTGGGATGAGGACGGTGGGTTGGGGGTGTGGGGTGCATGCTGAAGAAACAGCAGTAGGATCCAGAACCTCCCGTAATAGCAAAGCTTATCTGGAGATGAACCTATGCCTGTATGTGAAAGGTGAATTCAATGTCACACAACTTAGATGGACAGGGTCGATTCCTCTGCCTCGTTTGGAAGACGGAGGACGAGATGCTATCGAATCCCATTGGAGGTGAACTATACAGCTAATAAGATGCATGAAATCCCAAATAAAGCGTGTGGAGTTTGGAATTGAGTGCCATTCATGCTAATCCTCTGTTAAAAAAAAGTTTGTGAATAACAAACTAGGAAAAATAACATTTTCAAAGGCTTTTTAATAGCTAGATACAATGCATTCTATAGCTTATTATCCATGAATTCAAATGAGCAAAAGATGTGGCGGCCTCGTGTTTACTCGTCTGATGTGTAAGGGTTTGTACGGTTGTGCTTCTTCCTTGTTAAGCAAGACTACCAATGACATTGACTGAAAGAAAATAGAACCTCTAAGATCTAATTTAATCACATTAAATTAGATTTTGAAACAATGGAAATAGAAATACTCCATTCCAACTTTTTTTTTTTTTTTTTTTTTTTTTTTACAAACTACACAGTTATTTTAAATTAACATTTTAACCTTCTTAGCTGATATATATATTTTAAAAAAACTTAACTTTGAACATGAATGATGAAGGTGATTCCAAGTAAAAACACTAAAACAAAAGGAGACTCCATGCATGGTGTATTGTATTGTATAGTCATAATCTTTTCTCACCTCGAGTACTCTGTGAAATATTCAAAAACTCCAAAAACAAACTCATGCAGATTTAATCCTTTAATGCTTTCACCTTCCACTTGTGAAAAGATACAAAAATCCAAACAAAAAGTGTTAACGTGCGGTTATTTCTTTGATTGTGTCTTGTGAAGAAGGCTGAAGTTAAGCATTTAGCAACATTAAGGTCACATTTGCAAAGCTGTGTCCTTGATAACAGCTTAAAAAAATCCAACTAAAAGGCCCAGGCACATGGCTTTCGGTCCAAAATGAGTAAAAGAATGACGATGAACCAAAAGGCACACTGACGTAGTCTTGAAGTCGCAAGTCCTTTAAACGCCCACATTGTTGCTGTCATAAACGTTCAAAGATCGGACTCTAGTATGGCGGAATCTGTGTATTTTTCTTTATCTCTCTTACAAAATCTCTCCAAATCGATAACTGTCAACAATGCTATTATTAACAGTGAGTCTACAAACAGCATGCTCTTCCGACCCATGCTTGTGCTCTTGACACAAAAGTGGAAGAATTGAGCCTCTGGAGTATTTGTTTACTTTAATTGTTGTTCGTTGCCACAAAAAAACACCACAATGTGTCTTCGATGACAGGCCAGCGTGCACAGAAAGAGAGAGAGATGCCTCACTTGGATAAGGAGCAGTCTTTGTTGGACGCAGTGGCGTGTGGTGCATTTCAGATATGGGCCTTCAGTGGGGACTGAAGTGTATAAATCGACATCTTAATAGCACCATCGTTGCGTTGACAAATAATGTACAACAACACGATTTAACTATGCGTGGCCTTACAGAGAGAGAGACATTTAAGCATATCTGAGGATGTATACCATTATTACTAAAGCAAGAAACGGATACTGTAGTTAAACCTTTGTCTTCCAAACAGTACAAACCTTCACACTACAATATCGCAGTTCTAATAACATGACTTAAGCATTAAAACTTTAAATATAATCACCATACTCATCAGAGATGTGTCTTATTTATAGACAACACTCCACAAGCCTTTGCTCCTCAGAGCTATAGTTGTGTTGTGCAGTCACGACGAGCAAGTTGTTGCAGCCCTGGTGAACATAATTTGACCTTCTCTAAAGTTTTTAATGCACAGGTTAAAATATGAAATGTTTCAACTTGCTGTTCTCTAACAAGGAGCTGAGCATAAAAATTGACAACAAATCTTTTTTCTTTCCAAGGATGTCCACTTCAGTGCCTTTCTGTGACTCTTCCAGTCTCTCTATATCATATCTCTGTTGCAACCTGCTGATGACACTCTGAGACACTCTAAGCTCAGTGGCTACTTCCTGTTCAAAGCCTCACAGTGGAAGTATTTTGTTGATCAATTGTTACTGTAGGTGTCGTCTTGGTCTTATGATGTCAAAATGTAAACTGAAAGAGAAAGAGGACTGTTACAATATCAATTGTAATTGAACCAGTAAGTGTAGCAGTGGATTCATGGCCCAAACACCTGTTGAGAATTTTGCCGTTTGGCTTCTTGTTAGAGAACAGCAAGTTGAGGAAAAGCTACTGAAACATTGAACAGTTGGACTTTAGAAAGGGTCAAATTATATTCACCTGTACAGGTTGTAGTGTATTTTAGGTTCATCCCGAAATTGCACCCTAAAACTAAATACTTTTTGCGAGTACAGTGAACCCTGCTGCGCGTGGGGGATCGGGGCCCAGCCCTGCCGCAAAAAGCGAAAAACCACGAGACGCCCTACCCTAAAAGGGTTAGTAATTGCCTATAGATGCCACAAGATACTGGCAAAGGACTACGTTTGTCTAAATGAAGCTCCTCAAATCACTTCAAATTGTTCCTTTTGCAAGAACATTGCATCAGATGGTGCCGAAGCAATACTAATAGGTGAATTTGCAAATGTCAAACGACAAATACAGTATGCTGGGGTTCACTCTAGTGTATTTGCTCATGTTTTAATGATAGAAATGGCTACTATACCAACATGGGGCTGATTTTGTGATCACATTTGTTTGAGACATATCCACCATCACCAATGTTGTAGTGATATATCCACCTGACTTTGGTGCCGGCAGTGTGGGTTCAGTTCCCACTCAGTGGCTGTGTGAATGTAAATGTTAATGGTCATCCATCTCGATGTGTCCTCAGATTGACTAGCAACCATATTGAGCTAAGCCACCACACTAATAGCAACATTAGCTCTGATGTTAATGCTGCAGCACTCCCGAATAGGCCACAGCTATTGTAGAGTACTACACAAAAGTGGAGAATGGCACTATTCACCTAAGGACAATCCATTGTGACAAAACAATTTCTAAACTGTTACTTTATTCTCAAACATTTACATAATGTTGCTTTAAATTGGCATTTTTGAAAAGGAGCAGACACAGCAGAGACACTGCTCTCAAATCTGCCGTCCATCCAGCAACAGTTGTGGGACTTTAGTGGAGTACATGTACAGAAGCTGATGGATGACGGAGTAAGAATCGAGGCACCATGCTCCATTCATCCGGACCAGACAAGCTCTTCAGGCCTGGTGGCCCCACTGACAAATGAGCCTCTAAACCACCCCGCTGAGGGCTGAAAACTGTCTGCAAGAAGTTCCAGCTTGCCCGTAAAAGGACAGAGACCTCTTGAACGTGACCATAGGTGCCCAAATGGACACTTATTACAGCCAAAGTCCATAAAACACCTCTGAACCTTTTGTCTCCAGCAACGGATTGCGTGACAAATGGCTCTTTGTGCTTTAAAGTGGGTTCAATAACGACCCAAAATTGGCACTTAAAAGGTGTTCTCTGAAACTTGGATGGATGCGGCACAGGGAGCCCGCGGCCACGCAAATCTTTTTTTCTCTTTTTTTTTTCCTTCCGCATTTGGAACAGTGAAGAGAGGAGGCGGCTGACTGGAAAGAGAAGGCTTTGTTGGAAGTGGGATGAAATGGGAGGAGGAAGAGAGAACCAACGTACGAAATGGAATGGAACGATAAAGAAAAGAAATAATGCAGATGCCTTACAAAACCCTGCGCAAGCACCATGAATGATGATTACCTTTACAAATGTGATATTGTGTGGGAGCAGTATTACAGAGCTTATTTTAAAGCCGTGCTCCAAAATCATATCTTTATATAGTCCATATTGATGTAGTCCCGAATGAATTAACCTTAAAAACATTTAATTCTAGCCTCTTTTAGCTACTAAACGACATTGCTTATTTAACTACAAAGCAGTAATGGCCATGCCTTGAACAGTGATTTAACTGAAATTAAGCTCTCATCTGTGCAGAAAGTTCCATCCATCCATCCATCCATTTTCTTTACCGCTTATCCTCACTAGGATCGCGGGCGTGCTGGAGCCTATCTCAGCTATCTTCGGGCGAGAGGCGGGGTACACCCTGAACTGTTCGCCAGCCAATCGCAGGGCACATAGAAACAAACAACCATGCTCACTCACATTCAAACCTACGGGCAATCAACCTATCACGCATCTTTTTGGGATGTGGGAGGAAATCGGCGTACCCGGAGAAAACCCACGCAGGCACGGGGAGAACATGCAAACTCCACACATTTGAACCCCGGTCCTCAGAACTGTGAGGCAGACGTGCGAACCAGTCTTTCACCGTGCCGCCTGCAGAAAGTTATGTTGAATCTTATTAAAGAACTGTGACTGTTTAAAAGACAAGCAAGACTGGTGACAAGTAATAATATGTTGTGCTGGTCAGTCAGTAGATGTATGATGCACTGAGAGACGCTATATTTAATAAATCTATATCATAACAGAATGAGGAAAACACTTTATCATTTTCTACTTTGTATTCCATATTTTGTTTAAGGGCACCTTGTCTGTGATTGATGAGGGGAGCAGTGTGTTTATTTGTCACCATTACGGCTAGAGCCACTGTGATGACTCTCATCGGTCATACTTTGAATTCAATCACATTTGACATTTCAAAAATATGTATATTCAAAATGTGCATTTAAATGAAGCATTCAGGTGCGGTGGTATTTAAGTGCATACGGAATATGTGAAGTTGTTCTCAGCCTATCTCAGCTGACTTTAAAGCAGAACGGGTCGCCAACCAATCGCAGGGCCCCTGTTAATATCTATTGATAACCTCTAAATAAACTTGTAAATAACTTGTAAATATCTGTAAATAGCAGAAATTTAAAATGAAGCTCAATATAAGTACTACAGTTGAGTTGATAAATCGTCCTCTGCGAACCTCTCAATATTTTAATTTCAGGCAGGCTCAGTTTTGAAAAGAACTGGACAAACGTTTCAATACTGTATCCATTTGCAACTGTACAAAATGCACACCATCAGGCAATCCATCTGGAGTAATTTTCCCCGTGGTTATAACTTCTATTACAAAATAGTGCGATAGTCTGCCTCTCTGCGAGGGCCGTTACTCAGTGCTGTCAAACGTGCATCTCTCGGCTCATAAAGGCCGAGCTGATCCGCCTCCATTAACAAGTCAGGCAGACAGGACACACACTAAGACACCCTCAAGGACGTGCACGCAAGACCAACCCACGCACAAACACAAGTGTGTGCTTAATTATGAACTGACTTTGACTGTGACTTTCATTTGCGGCTTAAACCAAGCATGGCCCAAATATAGAGGAATCCATAAAAGTCTTCCCAGGATAATTCCTATCGCTAGTAGCTAGCTGGCATGTCTCATATCTTGTTTGGTTTTGATGTTTGCTCATGTTATGGATTTTTGCTGGCTGCTCAGGGTGGTAAATAATCACTGGGGATCTACTGCCTTTGATGCAACTTTAGCTTTGTTTACTGAGGCAGATACTTTAATTGCACTGTGTGCGCCAGGCAGTGCAGCCTCCTATGGAAAAGTGATGGTGGTTTGATTTAATTGAGTTCTTGGCTCGACTTTCTTTAAAACAAATTGTTACCCAACTGTGTTGCAGTATAGCCTCCAAAGTCAAATACCCTCAAAGTAGAACAATTGTTTAACTGTGCTGAAATTGTGTATGTTTTCTGCTTTACAACCAACGCTGTTGACTATCAATATCTTAAACAGTATAGAAAGACACATTCATTCCTGCAATACCGATAAACACCACTGAGTGACAATATTGTCCCGCAAACGCTTGCTTTTACATCTCATCTTGAAAGGATGAGTAGTTTTACTCTATTTTAGTTTTATTATAAAATGGTTAACTTCTCTTCATGCGTGTATGAAAGTTAAGAATGTTAAAATGTTGTTTAAAATATTCAGTAGAGTTCAAGATTTTATGATCGATGGAACAAATGATTTAGTTCACTTTACATTACTTCCTATGGGAAAATTATTTTGAAATTAGAACAACTCGGTAGTCAACCAGTGTCACAGAATTGATTGTGTTGGAGGTTCCACTATATCATGAATTGAAGTTCAGTATAGCACCACAATTTTATTGCAATCTAAACGTTTGAAGTAAATTAGAAAATACAGTGTTTGCTAATGAGAATTTTGCCTTTACACATACAGCATGCATATCTACAAGTACACGCACACGCACACACACACACGCTACATTTGTCAGTTTCACATCAGAGTGACTCCCAATTATCTTGCTTATTTGCCTGCAAGACTCTCTTGGTTTCACTTCTGTTGTCACGCACCCTCACAGTAATTGTTTGTCATCTCATGTTGTCTCTCTTTGACTTGAACTCAAAACATTCTTGAGACATGTTGTAAGTGCAGTGGGCCCTTGCAATTTGTGGGGTATACGGACCGACCCAACCACGACTAATGAAAATCACCAAATAATTAACGCTCCCTCTAAAAGTGATTATAGTTGCCCAAATTCATAGTTTAAGCCATAAATATACCTCAACCTATGATCCCAAATTACTTGGGAGAAGGCTCATAGCATTTCAAACATACAGTACATGTAAATTCGTAGTTGTATTATTTCTATATAAATCAGCTGGTCAGTTATGTGTAGTAAGTAGTAATACTGAATCCACATTTTTTTAATGAATGGTGCCGAAGCTACATACATGTTTGTAGACGATAAAACTGAAGTTGATGCCATTGTGAATCATCTCAGTACAATATGCAAACAGAAGAATTCATCTTTCATTGCACCAGTTACCTCTGAAATACACCCAAGTAGCTCTTTTCATGTGCTGCTGGGAAATACTTCCATTCACTGGAGCGTTTGTCTCGTAAAATACTTGCAATTACCATCAATGGATGCTCTTAATGGCAGCGTGAAAAAAAGGTTATTTTATACACGGGACAGAAGTGTTTTCTTCCCGGGCTGACATGCAGTATTGCTCTGCAGCAATTAATTGGCTTGTAACCAAAAACAAATTTCTCAACGCTGTCGAGCAAAGCTTTTTGTGACTTGCAAGGATGGGCGAGACAAGTCTATTTAGATGTTTGATCTGTCATGCGATGTAACTGATCTAACATTCATAACAAAGATTTGAAGTCGAGCAGATTTGCCTGCCTAACAGTGACCACCAAATGGTGTAATTATTCAATCAGGTTTGAAGAAGAGTACAGAATTTCTATAACATCTATATCTATCCATCCATTTTCTGTACCACTTATCCTCACGTGGGTCGCAGGCGTCCTGGAGCCTATCCCAGCTAAACAAACAACCATTCGCACTTGCACCTACGGGCAATTTACAATATTCAATCAACCTACCATGCATGTTTTTGGGATGTGGGAGGAAACCTGAGAAAACCCACGCAGGCACAGGGAGAACATGCAAACTCCACACAGGCGGGGCCGGGATTTGAACCAGTCATCCACCGTCCCACTGTGTATATACGTGTGTGTATGTGTATATATATATATATATATTTTTTTTTCTCTCAACTGCCATTGACAAAGTTTGTTAGTCCCAGAATGGGCCGGTTTTGTTGATTGTCGCTGTGCTGCAATGCAGGCAGAGAATGGGACTGACGTACTTCAGGGTCACAGACATACAATAGTACTAAATATTCCTGTGCCTACGTGGCGGCCATGTTGAATGTGGGTCATTGACATGGCGTGTCATGGCTGCAGCGTTAAATCAGAGGAGTACAAAACAAACGTTTTTGGAGTCTGGAACATGCTATTTTTGGGACGGTAACAGTTTTCTTTTGTCAAGCCGTTCACCTTTGGCAACAGATTTGGAACTAGGAAGCACACAAATTCCCCACTGCTCATGAAAGAGACTTGCCTATGATGTCGGTTTTTGATGCAGTGCTGACTGAGGGATCGAAGGTCACGGGCATTCAATGTTGGTTTTTGGCCTTGCCGCTTACATGCAGTGATTTCTTCAGATTCTCTGAACCTTTTGATGATATTATGGACTGTAGATGATGAAATCCCTAAATTCCTTCCAATTGTACGTTGAGGAACATTGTCCTTTAACTGTTTGACTATTTTCTCACGCACTTGTTCACAAAGAGTAGAACGTCACCCCATCTTTGCTTGTGAATGACTAAGCAATTCAGGGAAGCTCCTTTTATGCCCAACCATGGCACCCACCTGTTCACCTGTGGGATGTTCCAAACAGGTGTTTGATGAGCATTCCTCAACTTTCTCAGTCATTTTTGCCACCTGTCCCAGCTTTTTTGGAACGTGTTGCAGCCATAAATTTCTAAATGCTAAAAACAATAAGTTGATCAGTTTGAACATTAAACATCTCATCAATGAAACATAGGTTGAACATGATTTGCAAATCATTGTATTCTGTTTTTATTTAAGACAACGTCCCAACTTCATTGGAATTGGGGTTGTATTTGCTCATTCATTTCTGAATGAAATCGGTTTGAAGGCCTATCCGTACATGCATGCAACAGACCAAAATGTAATGCACAAAGCATTGCACCAAATTTAACTATCACAACACTTGAGTGGAGAAGCAAATCTAAACTAAAGAAATTATCCATTTTTGAAAGACCTCACTTCCCACTCTTTGAAATGGTTTTGTCGTCAAGTGGGCACCAGAGTGTGTAAGTCCTCATATCAGGAAAGCGAACAGGTATCGCTGCTATCAACTGAACAAGATGGATGAAGACATTCATTCTGAGGACACATCCTCTTGTCATTTGTCTCCCTTCTGAGCCGACCTGTCAGCTGACATCCTTCCAGGCATGCAGTTGCTGTCGCAGGTGTCCGCGCTTGAATCGAGCGCAGGAAGGCGTTTACCCGCTCTTGCACCTGCGTGTTGTGGGCGCTGAGCAAACATGGTATTTGAATTCAAAGAGAGAAGCCAACACGCTGGTTGCACAGCTGCATGTCACAAAACGCCACGAGAGAGCACTTAACGATGACTTTATCTAAAACGCTGTTACACCGATCCAACAAGGACATACATGTTCTCCGTAATGCCTCCCTTCACTCTATAAGATTACTTAAGCCCGCTGTTTTATGGGCAGCAGAGCTCATCAATTGCCCCAAGCCTATGTAATTACATAGTCTTGGAGTGTGGCCTATATGATTGGGCTCTAAGGCTTCACCTTTTTTAGGGTGTCAAGTAGGAGACCTCAGGGAGCGTCATGTAATTGCAACATGCGCGCAATTTATTTGGTGGATTTGGAAGGACTCTTTGTGTGCTTCATTGCACCAGTAGGCTACAGACAAGGTAAAACTCTTATAATTTATTGGTCATGTGATCTGAGGTCCTCCACTGCCGGGCATTGAAGACCTTCACTATGCAATCCGTAGACACATTGTTAGACTAATAATGGCATAATTGCGCGAGTCATTTTTAACTAACAGTATCAATAAGTAACGCAAATGTGATTGTTAAAACGTGTTTTTTGGGGGGTTGACTTTAAGTCTGGACACAGAAAATACATAGCATACTGCAGATAAACATCATAAGTTGCCAGCCCTTGATTAGCAGACCTTTTTCAACTATAACAACATACCATCCATTCAGTTTTTGGAAGGGTTGCCTGATATTAGATCAAAAAAAGGGGATAGATTATATAAGTATAAATAAAACATCATTGAGTGACTAACAGTCTAAACTTATAAGCAGCACAGACATGTTCTCCTCACCCAGTTGCTAAAATAGCAGCTCATAAAACACTCAATGCACACTGAGGCTTAAACGTCATTACCTCCAACGCTACTCTCAGCTTCCTGTGCCACTTGTTGATACATTTACAATTCCCCTGGTGTAATTTCCTCTGCTTAACATGGACAAAATGCAAACACAAGAATTGCCTGGCTCACAAACCGCGGATCTTTATTCTAGCTCAACCCAAAGATATTAGATGGATGGAGTCAGGGTTCTGAAATTCTTCCACTTTGAATCCATCCAAGCATGACTTTAATGGTAAATCAGCCTTTTCACATCTTGTTATTCGATCTAATGTAGTTCAGACAGTGAGTTAAGAAGGTTTGTCGAAACAGCGTACGTTTCCCCCCATACTACTACCCTATCCTTGGCATGACAGAAAACAGGAGATTGTTGTCACATGTAGGACACAGCCAGTACTTGCCAGAAATTCTGTTCCCTAAATATTTCTGTAGGCCTTTTCATATTTTCCATGACCGCTTTTCTTTTATTCACTTCATTAGTTTTGTTTGGAACCTCCAAATTTCAGTAGTATCACTGTTGTGCCTTATTTTCTCAACTTGACAATGTCTGTCTTCACTCTGTTCCAAGACTTGTAACGTTTATGTTGAAAAGGAAATAAAACAGTTAATAAAAAAATAAAATAGAAACTTTATTAGGTGTGCGCTCTTACAGTCTTGTAATGAAGCTTCCTTCCATGAAAATTATCTTCACGGCTTATGTTTCATCAGCGAGAGAGGGAAAATAATGGCCATCGTAAGTAAAATCAATAGTTCTGTCATTAATACATCAATTCAGAGGAGTAGGTCTATTTAGAAAGTGATTGCAGAGTTCCAAACACAAGTTATGATCTATTAATGCCCAGCAACCAACAGTACAATACACAGCAGTGGTTATTCCTGTGCAGCTCTGCAGATATTCTGTACCATGATACATGTGCTCCAGAAATAGTGTGTGTGTGTGAGTGTGTGTGTTTGCGTATTAGGGGTAAGGTGGGTGGCTGTAAAGCCACAGCCTTCTCCTACTTCTGAGGGATGGACCACCTGGTACAGCAGCCGAAAGGAGGCTTTAAGATAAGCTTAACTCCTTGAAGATGACAGTAAAATACAAATGCAATAAACCCCCGCACAGTCACGGTTCGTCATGTGCGAGGTTGCCTATTTGCTGATTTGTTTTGGTGAACCTACCTTCTTCCTTGAAAAATGCACCAATTCATTGCTTTGTTTTTGCTTTGACATCATTTGGTGGCATCTTGGTGCGAATTAAAATATTTAAAGTGAGTTGAGGAGCTTCATTTGGAAAGTAAAAAAAAAAGTACTGTTTTGGGGAATCAATTACCCGCAGATTTTGGGGGGACCATCCCTGTATCCTACTGTTGCATTGTATGGACAAAACTGATAGGTAGAACCATTTAAGAAACATAACATAACAGAATTATCAAGTAAAAGAGAACTCATATGAGTTGGAATGCAAAAGAACAAATATTTTCAATTTTATTTAAAAATCATACATATATGAAGAAACATTCTCAAACTGTATTTAAAGTTCCCATGCCACATCAATTTTTTTTTTTCCGTAATTTCTGATGTCCTTTTATCGGGTTTGCAAATAAATTTGGGTTGGAAATGCCTAGGATTCCCTTTTTTAAGCTATTTTAGTTGGTGCTATTCCCCTTGCAGAGGAGACAACTGGAAATTTCATGAGTATTTTATATGTAAATAAGCTCTGCTCTGATTGGATAGCTTTTCTCCTTAATTTAAGTCATTTATTTACCTTCCGTTCCGCTTATCCTCACTAGGGTCACATGCGTGCTGGAGCCTATGGGAAAAATACAAAGTCCACACTAACTGTCATCGTGCATGATGTCACACACACAATCCACATCACAGGAGTTTTGCTTTTTGACAATATCATTCCAATGGGTACTCCCTTGATTTGGGGAATTAACAGAAATACAAAAAGAATGTACGTACACTAAAAATTATACAAGTAGACTTGCATTTAAAGCAGTAATCATCTGGCAAAATAACATACATTGTACAATGAGTTGGCATCTTTGGTTTTCTATCAAATTTACAGTAATTGGTGCTGCAGCTGTCTTTAGACTAGTTCCCCAACATACATTTCAGTCAGCAAGTGAAAGGACAACAGGGCAGGGTAAATAAAAACAGCTCAGGATTTAACCTGGGCCAAGATATTCTTACACACCTCAAGGCACAGCTGTTCCACATCACCATGGCAACCAAAACTAAAAACACCATGTGTGGAAAAAAGACCTTTTCCTCCCTAAGCTGTGATGAGCAAATGCTGCAGCACCTTGGCAGCAGACTGCACATTGGTCAAATTATTATCAGTCTCAAGCTATTTAATTGTTCCTGCATGCGAACGACGAGCGATTACACTGTGTGCTTCGCCGACGTATGGAAGTACACCAGCAAGATTATTGCAGTAAAATGTTTCCAATCCATCACACCTTGGTGGATAATTACCCCTCTGACATTTTCTTTATTGTTTAATGTGAGCGTAATGAAAGGTTAATGCTAAATCTAATGTGCCTTCTTCCAGTTGACAATCAGCCAAATGCCTAATTATGATTCTCAGGGTTAGACAACGACCTGAGCGTGTGATGATTGTTCTTGTGACAACAAAAACACAAAAGAACATTCTGTGCTGTGCTTTCATTGAGCCACTAGGAAACGTCGAAGGGAGGCCGCACACCTCCACCATCTCGCGGATCGATCTCGCTGCAACCTCCATCACTCCCTCAAAGCACCTCCAATTAGCAGCTGATGGGCTACATCTTTCTATCCCAATGTGTCAGAGCCATGTGGCGCTTTTTAGAGGTGCAAAAAGGATGGAGACCAAGCTTGTCTATTGAACTTTTCCAAGACAGATGCTGAACTAAGACCCACTTTTGAATTAATATGAACGCTTACACAAGAATAAAGCATTTACTCACCCACTGACAATCCTGAATTAATCATAGTCATACTCAAAGCCACATAACATCCCCCCAAATGACAAAAACAGTGAATGTCAAATGACATAAGCATGGCTATAAGATAACATAACCAACATGGGACGATACACACACTAAATGATCAAAATATTAGATACAACTGCTTAATCTGATGCAGTGGTCACCAACATGTTGCCCAGGGGCAAAAGCTATCCCCCGAGGACAACATGAGTAGCCTGCGGGCCGGTTCTAAAAGTAGTAGTTCACCAGGAATGGGACATTGTGATTTCCTATGAATGTTGGGCAAGTTATCATTTGAAAATATACAGTAAAAACTTCCAGATATTTATAAATTTTTGGGCAGTGATAGAGATATTTTCTTAATTACAGTGCCACCAGAAAGTATTCACACCTCTTTACGTTTTCCACATTTTGCTATGTTACAGAATTATTCTAAAGCAAATCTACACAAAATGTCCCATAATGACAAAGTAAAAACACATTTTCAGACATTTGTGTAAATGTATAAAAATTGTAAACATTCAAACATAATGGCACATAAGTATTCTTTTCCGATGACACTAAAATGTAAGCTCAGGTGAATCTGATTTCCATTGATCATCCTTGAGATGCTTCTACAACTTGAATGGAGACCACATGTGGTAAATTCAGTTGATTGAACATCATTTGGAATGGCACACACCTGTCTATATAAAGGTCTCATAGTTGGCAGTGCATATCCGAGCAGAACCCAAGCAATGAAGTCGAAGGAATTGTCTGCAGACCTCCGAGACCAGATTGTGTGAAGGCACAAATCTGGGGAAGAATACAAAAGAATTTCACCAGCATTGAACATCCAGAAAAGCACTGTGGTCTTGATTATTCGGAAATGGAAGTTTGGAACCACCAGGACCCTTCCTAGATCTGGCCATCCGACCAAACTGAGTAACCGGGGAAGAAGGGCCTTGGTCAGAGAGGTGAACAAGAACCCTGTGGTCACTCCAGTGTTTGAGCCATCCAGAAGGTCAACCATTGCTAACACACTCCACCAATCAGGCATTTATGGTAGAGTGGCCAGACCGAAGCCACTTCTCACTAAAAGGCACATGGCAGCCCGCTTAGAGTTTGCCAAAAGCCACCGTGGAGATTCTCAGACCTGCAGAAACAAAATTCTCTTGTCTGATGAAACCGAAATAGAACTTTTTGGCTTCAATTGCAAGCTTCATATCTGGAGAAGAGGCACTGCTCATCACCTGGCTAACACCATGCCAACTGTGACGCATGGTGGTGGCAGCATCATGCTGTGGGGCTGTTTTTCTGCTGCAGGAACTGGGCGAGTAGTCCACATAGAGGATAAGATGACAGCTGCCAAATATAGATAAATTCTTCAAGAGGTCTTGCTCAAGAGTGTTCTGGAACTCAGACTAGGGTGTCGATTCACCTTCCAACACGACAATGACCCAAAGCACACAGCCAAGATAAAGGAGTGGCTTCAGGAGCAGCCTGTGAATGTCCTCGAGTGGCCCAGCCAGAGCCCGGACTTGAATCCAAACGAACATCTCCGGAAAGACCTAAAAATGGCTGTCTACCGACGTTGCCCATCCCACCTGAGTGACTTTGAGAAGATCTGCAGAGAAAATGCCCCAAAACAGGTGCGCCAAGCTCGTAGAGACATACCCAAGAAGCTTCAACAAAATATTGAGCCTCGGGTGTGAATACCTATGTACCCATTATGTTTGAATGTTTACATTTTCAAAAAATTTGCACAACTGTCTGACAACACGTTTTTACTTTGTCATTATGGAATATGTTATGTAGATTTTCTTAAAGGAAACTATACACAAATCAACTTTAGAATAAGTCAGCAAAATGTGGAAAAAATGAAGGGGTGTGAATACTTTCTGGTGGCCCTGTATATGTTTATATTGTGGTTTGCTTTCCAATATTTGACCTGCAGTGCTCCCTGGGCCTCCACTCGTACTGAGTGAGCCTTTTGACACTTTTGGGTCACCATAAAAGTGAGGCAAGTCAAAATTGGTGTATGTGACATCAACTGTAAACAGGAGTCTGAGGAGGGAAAAATATTAATGTCGTCGCAACATGGAACACTTCATACCTGGCTACGGCCTTGACCACCAGGGACTCTTACACAGTTGTGGAGGGTGAGGGAGTAGCTTGCTGACGATCGTACAGTAGTTAAGAAAAAAAAACACTTGCACTTATACCATTAATACGACTGTCTTTCTTCTTTTTCCTACTTACATCATAATTTTTCCATTGGTATTACCTTTGCTTTTCTTGCAAATAGTGTTTTCTTATTAACCCACCTTGTCAGGCTGCTGTGAGATCATGTAAGTTTATTACATTGACCCGGCAAAACAAAGAATAGATAAACAAATACCAAACTTTGAGTGGACTGGGTTTTTACTATTCAGCCTTTGCAGAAGTCTGCATTCTACTTCAAGGCATTCTAGTTCCATATGATCATATTGTCATTGATAAACAACACATCTCATCAGCCTGACGTTTGCACATTACTGTATACAAAAAAAATAATGGAGCTATCATACTTACATTGTTTAAAGGAAACTTTTAAACTGTGTTCTACCCGGAATCATTTCTTTGCAATCTTTTTACCTTGGCAAAGTTATGCACTCTTTTTGCATGAATTTAAATCTTGTAGAGCCTTAGATTGTGCAGATGTCCCTAATGTGTCCAGGGAGTACATGCAGTTACTGTGGTTTCTGTCTTCCTTCTGTGCATTTTATTTCCCAGGCACATGAGCTGTATATCGTTTTGGTCCATTAAGGAGAAGGTTTGCGCCTTCTGGGCTCTTCATACATGCACATTATAAACAAGAGACACATTTAAAAGGTTTTTTTTTTTGTCCATTTCTTTTTCCAGATGATGGATCATGAATGCATTGATGTGTACCCCACGTGAAAGTGCAGGTCAATTTTCGACATTTTCACCTTCACTGTCAATGAATACATCATCTTCTGCCCAACGTTCTCTCTCCGCTCTCACCATCCAGTCATCTGCCTCCCTGTTTTGCCCTACATCAGTCACTGTCAGGTGCCCACATCGACGCGGTCAGCCCACACTAAAGCCACCACAGACCATCACGCAGCCTCAGAGCTCGACGTAAAACTGCACGCTCGTTATGCTATTGTGCCGTAGCGGTAAAATGTCTGGTCAAAGTGCAGAAAATGGCATGAGTGTGCTGCAAAACATTTTATTTTCTGATTGAATGTGACATGAATGGGAGGTGGAAATTGAAATCATTTTCTCTAACACAGGCTCATGAATAATGTTAGACCTATAAAGAAACCATTAACATTTTTACCATACAGTGCTGCTGGCAGATACAGTGCTCTTAAAAATATGTGAAATATGAATGCATCAGCCTGTATTAAACAGTCATGACTTTTACTAGCCACCCTCATTTAAAAGCAGTCTATCTGGAAAACAAGCGGTGGCCTTTGCTCTTATTACATCACACCTCCTATCAGAGGCCCATTTCAAATCAGTGTGGTAACTATGGTGATGCTTGGCACAAAAGGCACATTTTGTATAAGTGCAGAGGCTTATCTCCGAGCTTTTAACCCCCAATGAGCATCCTTTGGTCCTTCTGCAGTCTAAACTTTTTCTAATCACGGCCATTATCTCATGAGCAAATCGGCCCGTTTACAGTATGGTTGAAAAAGACTGTTTAAATATTTAAGAGTGGTCTTGATGTTGCTCATTTTCCGTTTTCCCCTTTATTTAATGTACTGTAGATGGGTGAGAGTAATGGGAAGGGTGAGATTTATATGTGGCAATTACCTATTAGACTTATACTCAAAGAAAATTAACGTTCAGTTTTCATTGACGCTGTCAGAGAATGAATGATACATTTATTCTTGCGACTGTGTGTATGCGGAACAGTGTCTAATATTATAATTCCTCATACCACAGTCCGCTGACAGATTTTTATTTTTTATTTTATTTTCTTTTTTTTAAGAAAAAGCCCCCGGTATGATCCAGTGCAGTTCTACAACACAACAAGCTGCAATATCAATAGTACATGTATTGTCAAATATTGAAAAAAGTCAGTCAAAACTGTATATTTATTGAATTTTCCTCACAAGAGCTGTACCCAAGGATTTGCCTCACGAGTCAATACAACTTCACACAGTAGCGCACACTCAGATAGACATGGTTATTCAGTAAGTTTGTTGTCCACTTGAAATAAATTAGCACATCACCACAAGAAGGAAAAAAAAAAAAAGTACGCTATTGTCAATAATTCAGTTTCATTGCTAAACAAAAACTGCATTGACTTTCCTGCCTTGCCTTATCACTCCATAGCGCCTGCAGATTATCCATCCATCCATCCATTTTCTGTACTACTCATCATCCCTAGGGTCGCATTTCGATTATTAAAGCTCTCTATAGTAGTCAGTTTTGTTTTATTTTATAATGGTCAGTTGTATTTTAGCTGAAACTCCAGTTTAACTTGATGTACATTACTAACACAAATGGGGAATTTAGGGTTTGCTACACAGCAGAAAAGTGGACAGTAACACCACACAAAAATATTAAAGAATCATCCCTAAATATTAATGTCCAAATTTACAACATCAAGCAATGAGAGCAGCAGTTTTTTCAGTATTTGAAGAGAATTAATTATTAATTTAATGTAAGCCGGCAGCACAGTGGACGACTGGTTAGAGCGTCTGCCTCACAGTCCATACCAACACAAAAACATGCATGGTAGGTTAATTGACAACTCTAAATTCCCCATAGGTGTGTATGTGAGTGCGAATGGTTGTTTGTTTGTTTGTTTGTATGTGCCCTGCAATTGGCTGGCAACCAGTTCAGGGTGTACCCCGCCCCCCTGCCCGATGATAGCTGGGATGGGCTCCAGCACGCCCCCGACCCTAGTGAGGAGAAGCGGCTCAGAAAATGGATGGATGGATAAATGTAAGGCCAAAAGAAAGATGCACAAGAAAGTGGCAAAAGACTATGTTGTTGAAAAAAAGTCAGCAAATGAAAATGAGGAAAAAAATAAAATAAAAAATAAATTAAAAAACTATTTATTTAAGGGTTAATCCAACACCATCGAGTGTTTTGCCACTTTGTCTCATTACCAGCTAAGATACCCATTCAACCAATACAAATGAACACAAATAATATAAAATACAAAAGTTGTAGGGCGGTACCGTGGACGACTGGTTAGCACGTCAGCCTCACATTTCTGAGGTCAAGGGTTCAAATCCGGCCTCACCTGTGCGGAGTTTCCATGTTGTCCCCGTGCCTGTGTGGGTTTTCTGCAGTTTCCTCCCACATCCCAAAAACATGATGGTTGTCATGTTTGGGGTTATGTCGAAGGCGAGGAACGCAAGGCAAGAACATGGAGGACCCAAGTGCAGGGAAGCAGGGAGGCAAGGCAGGAGTGCGGGAGTCTCAAGAAAATAATAGTTAATCTTCAAAAACGGCCAACAAGGAACGAGGATAAAGCAAAACTAAACAAAGTCCCACAACCAAACCGAAGTAACAAAGAAACACTTAAATACCTAAAACTGGAAACAAACTATCACTGGTGAGTAGGACGTAGAACAGATAGGGATAATGACACCTGACAATGACATACTGCAAAGACAGCGACAACGACAAGAAGTGAAAGAAACCAGGGAACTAAATACAAACAGATTGACGAGACAACGAGAAACACCTGAACAAGACACGAGTGGCTGGAGTGAACTGATTGGTCGACACAAGGTAGATGAGAACAGGTGGACACAACAACCAAATGAGCACACGACCAACATGAAACACAGGAAAACATGGAACAAAACTAAACACAACCCAAACCAAAATCTGTCACAGACCAGGACAGATGGTAGGTTAATTGAAGACTCTAAATGGCCCATAGGGGTGAATGTGAGTGTGAATGGTAGTTTGTTTAGCAGCAGGGATAGGCTCCTGCACGCCTGCGACCCTAGTGAGAATAAGTCGAATGGAAAATGGATGGATGGACAAAAGTTGTGAATAATTTGTAACGCTGCTTTGTAATATTTGATGTTATTATACAATTGCCCATGTATCTGTACCATTTCTTAATATACCCACAGTGTAATATTATCTCCGGAAGGAACACCATTTTTTATTTTTTTTTTACCTCTTACAATATCCTTTCAATGATACAATTTTCACTGCAGGAGTGTTTTGAAATGCTGGATCACAGATTGGATCAAACACAAAGGGCATCCCACATGGTTTCATGGTTTGGTTATGGTTATTGATTAGATTTAGGCCAATAATAACACACAGTCTGCCTGCCCTTTGCGGTGTGCGGCATCAGCCCGTTTTCTGTGGCAACTGCCGCAGCTATCCCGATGGTGAGCACGACTGAAGCTGTGGCAGATAAGGCTGACGTAGGAAGTCTCGTCAGTAATAGAGTGGCGGTGGCAGTGTGTGGGATGTAAACACTTGCAGCTGACGCTCCCAAGATGAGCTTTCCAATCATGATTGAGCCAAGGCACATATGGATTTTATATTGGAAAAATATTCAGGGCAGACCACCTAAAATAAGAGTGGAAGAGCATTTAATTGTTCTGTCTGGCATAGATAGATGAACAACATATATACAGTATTATTTGAAGTAAATACATATTTTTTTAATTTTCATTTAAGTGAAACGAAATAATTTCCCACAACACACTGGTTGGGAATCACTGAGGGTGTGCATATACCGTCCGTTTTCCCTCCTGACACAAATTCCAATTCCAAGCGTCTGAGAATGACCCAGTGGCTTCATTCCCATCTGTCAATGCTCCTCATTGTGTCAGGAAGAGGAGGCCCATTCTTACTCACGTCTCTCCTTTCTCCAGCACGCCAAACCCCTCTCGGGATTTCGGATGTCACCTTTGGTGCAGCTTCCACACCGTTTGAGCACCCTCGACCGAACTCGTCTCTGCCCTCCAGGCGCCACCAATTAAGGCGGGCAAGTTGTGACAGAATCGGACGACGCATCAAGTCGAAGAGGAAAAGGACGACGACGACGACGGCGGAGGGAGGAGGAGGGGCCTGTGGGTGGATCAGACACAAGCAGCAGAAGACCTGTGAGTATCTTATTGTTGACAGTGTGGTGGGGATGCAGCACACATTCTTATGCTGACCACCTTTATCGATTCCTTTGTATGAAATGTGTTCTTTTTTTGGCAAAGTGAATGTGACCTACTGCTTTCTTTGCTCAGTGCACTGGATACGTTTTCTTAACTTCTTCAATATATATATAAAGATAGGTAGATAGCTATTTTCATGTATGTAAACAATAAGCGCTAGCGTGCTTCCAACTACCACTGACTTCACCTGAAAACCATCCATCCATCCATCCATCCATTTTCTGAGCCGCATCTCCTCACTAGGCTCGCGGGCGTGCTGGAGCCTCTGCCAGCTGTCATCGGGCAGGAGGCGGGGTACACCCTGAACTGGTTGCCAGCCAATCGCAGGGCACATAGAAACTAACAACCATTCGCACTCACAGTCATGCCTACGGGCAATTTAGAGTCTCCAATGAATGCATGTTTTTGGGATGTGGGAGGAAACCGGCGTGCCCGGAGAAAACCCACGCAGGCACGGGGAGAACATGCAAACTCCACACAGGCGGGGCCGGGATTGAACCCGGGTCCTCAGAACTGTGAGGCTGACGCTCTAACCAGTCGCCCACCGTGCCGCCCACCTGAAAACCATGAAAAACTATTTACGTGTTTTGAGTTGCCGTGTCTAAAATAGACCATTTCATTATGTTTGTTAAAGATGCACACTAGGGTACTTTGGTTGAGAGAACGTGAGTGACTACCACTGAGATAAACTGAAAACCATGACAAAAACTGTTTGGGGTTTTACCGCCTGATGTACCCCACAAGTTTTCGGTGTATTTTTCAATTTCATTCATTCATTTAAAAAAAATAAAAAATCTAAGTGAACCCACCTGAACCTGTGGTGTAAATAGTTGTACACAGAAAATCATTGGACTCCAAAAACACGCATGTTGATGTCAATGGTTGTTTGCCATGCGATTGGATGACGACCAGTCTATTTTGCACCAAATTGACCTCCATCCTTAAGACAGTTAAACACTTTCATCAAATGGAGGTCTTCCTTAACAATCAGAAAGAAATGGCTGTATTTCAAACAGTTCATGTATGGTATTGTTCACACAAGGGTTCAAGAGTTAACTGCTGAGTCCATTTGAACTGTATTGTTGACCAAAACAACAGCAGCACCTCACAAGGCAGGCATGAGGTCTCTAAGAATTAGACTGTGGAGACTTGCCACATGTATTATAAAAAATGATATTACTTCATATGGAGGTGGCGTTTATCAACTATTGGTGTCTCGCTCATGTGATCTCGCCACAAAATTGTGCTTGCCCATGTTTTTGCGCTGCATGACTTATCACTTCTGCTCAATTTGCCTCGTTTTTTTCTCATTTGGTTATGATTCTCCATGATAATCATTTAATTTGTACTTAAACTCCAATTTTCACCTATTTTTTCTCATTATTATTCCAGATGAGTGTTTGTACAAATTAAGGTATTCCTCTTTAATAGAAGAATCCCCACCCTCACTTGCAAGTACAGTAAGTGCCCAATTTCCCAAATGTCGTATTCTGCTTTTTTTTTCCTTTGCTGATTGATTAGGTGATATTACAATAGTTCTAATCTGTCTAATTGAGTCATGCAGCACCCTTTTTAAACTTCCTAAGGTAACCTTCCTTTCTTGCTCTGTTAAGGTTGAGAAAGTAGAATTTCTGCTGTCTTCCTTCCCCTCACAGCTCTCACTATTTCGGGTCTTGCAGCACATCTAATAAAGGTTCAATTTTCACTCAGACACCCAGTGGATGAATTAGGAGGACAGGGTCAAAATGATCTGACAGATCCACTTAACTCTCTATCTCTTATACTGTACCTCCGATTTAATTTCAGGCTGAGATATCGTGACTTTACTGTATATGCTGGAAAAGTACGAGCAAACTCAGCTGAGTTGATGCGCCAGATGAGAAAACCTCAAGAAATAATTTTAAGGTGTGAAGGCAGCAAATGATGAAAGAGTGGGTGGCTCTTCAACCACTTATTATTGATTGTCATGCTTTCACAACCTGAGAAGATATTGGAAATACTGTAGATTTATTTAGAATGAGCGCAATAAATTCTAACCTTGTGAAACATTTTAGAAGCAACATCTGTTCAATCATATGAGATCCCATGCAAGAGTTCTGCCAAAGATTCTGCTTTTAAAAGCACCTCTTATTATGATGCAATGTAGAACATATACACCACTCCACATGACTTATTGTCAAAACTACAATAAAAACAGATTTTATGTTTATAAAAGCAGAATTGTTTTACTGGAGCTCATTGGATTGTGAAAGTATACTTCATTTGGTCAGTGACTGTACATTTAAGGATTCCCTTCGATGAGTGAACTGCAAATTTGACATGAAATAAGTCGGGTTTGCACAAACACACACACACACACACGCACACACACACACGGACACACAGTCAGACACAGACACACACACAGGACTTACTTAAGCCACGGTAGCCTACAGGGATCACACTAGTGTGAGAAAACAGAGCTCAGCACTGCACCTGAAATAAATTTTCCATGCCTCGTATGCAAATTAAGAAATATCCACCTATTGGGGTGAGGAAGGGGCGAACTCTCCTCAGAAAAGCTTGAGTATTTACAAAATTACAGTATATTGTCACTAGCTGTCAAAGAATCTGTTTCCCCAAATTTTGGTAATTTTCTGTAGCGCTTGTCCTCATCAAGGTCGCGGCTGAGCTGCATCCGATCACTGCTGACTTTTGGCATGAGGTGTGTAACAACCTCTTGGGTTGAATCGCCAGAGCTGAGATTCGAATCCAGAAGCTCTCAAGACATACAAGGTAACCACTGGGTTACTGCTCTGCTTTCCAAATTTTGGGGGAGTTTATTACATATATATTAAAAGTTTTGCTTTGTGTGTCATATAAAACATGAAAACATTTTGGAGGCACATCCAGTGCATAATTAATCCCAGACAGTGACAATATTTTTTAATAAAAGCAAAGGCAGGACCCTAATCATTTTGAAGGTGATAAGGAGAAAAATAGAGCATGAAAAGAATTTTTTTTTTAATTAAATAGTGACATACAAAAAATACAATAAAAATAAAAATTCAAAATTTCTATTCAACTTTCAATACTTCATTTGGATAAATGTTTTGGAAACGGAACAAACTGGAGGTTGACCAGCATCTCAGCACAGATTGTTTTTACATTTTAAATATCCACTGTTAACTGTGCTTAGCAGAGGTAATAATTATGTTACTGCTAGTAGTTTGAGCTCAGCTACAGCGGAAGTATAAAGTCGAAACGCCCCCGTCCAAATGCCAGGATTTTCTGATATAAAACAATGAGACCAAGATTATTCACTTCAAAGCTTTTTCCTGCCATTCATTTGACCTATAACCTGTACAACTCAATAGATTTTTTTTTAAGAGGTGAAGTAAAAATAAACAACTGAATGTGGTTGCACAAGTGTGCACATGCGATTATAACTGGGATGTGGCTGTGTTCACAATTACCCAAGCACGTTCAAACTTATTTTAAAGGGAAGTCAGCCAACACCAGCCACTATTTAAAGTGCCTCTGATTAATCCCAAATACATTTTAGATGCTGCAGTAGTCTTTTGTTTACATTTTTTAAAAGACTTTCAAGCAGAAGTCTGAAGGTTTTGTGCAAAAACTGACTGCTATTCCTAATTGTTCATAATTCCCTCCAACTTGATTATGACCCCAGTTCTAGCTGAAGAAAGCAGCCCCAAAGCATGATGCTGCCTTCACTGTGCTTCACTGTAGCCATGGTGTTATTTTTTTTGTTTATGAACAGTATTGTGTGTGTGCCAAGCCTTTTAGAATTACATATAGCCAGAAAGTTCAACCTTGGTTTTATCGGCCCAGAACGCATTTTACCGCACGTGTTTGGGAGATTTTGTGATTTATCTTGGTCTAAATTGTTTACATTATAAAACCTGGCATTGAAAGTGTGTGTGTATGTAGATGTTTTATATCCACTGTAAATGATCAAGTCAGTTGGGCTGCACATTATTGTGTTATATTGTCTCATGTTCAATATTCCTGTCGGGCATTTTTCAGCTTCACCTAGTGATATTAGCTAACCATTGTTGTATTTACAGTCACTCTTACTATAGCAAATAACATACGTTATGTAATCGTTCTAATCCGCCTGCCTGCCCCTTCATTTGGTGTGAGCTGAATTAGCACTCACTCACTAATAAGCAAAGCAGCCTCACATCATAGCTTTATGGACAGCAATCATCACTGCCTGTCATGGGAAGTGCTAACGCTTCCAGTTCTCAAACGCAAAGTCACACAACCACACGCAGATGAGACATGTATGTTGTCTCTATAAAGCCGTCATTCAAGTTGACTTGGAATAAACAAGGACGTCCTTTGCAGGCCCTCAGAGGGATACAGGGAAGGCCAGATAGGAGAGATTGGTAATGTGGAAGAGATCGATCAGGAACTGACAGAGGAGATGCAGAGATAGGAAGATTACAGAGCTACTTCATATCCAGATAATTACATTTGTCTGAGCCATCAATGAAACATCATGCAGAATAAATATATCCATCATATTCTACACCAATGATCTTGTTCAGGGTCACATGGAAGCTGGTGACAGCTGACTTGGAGAAAGAAGCGTTGATACCGTGGACGGATCACCTGTCAATCACAGCACTGAAACACAGACAACCACTCAGGCTTAAGGGCAATTTAGAGTCTTCAATTAACCTAACATATGCAACGGAACGACCTTTACTGAGATTAATTAATCAACGTATCAATGATTGTGGTATGACCAAATCATCAAAACCATGATGATTAATGTCTTTAATGTCAACTACAATTCGTCCAGAAACGCTGCTTCATTTATTATTATTTTTCATAGGAAATAATGGCAATAGAAATAATCTGCTCAGCTCCGCGACCTTGAACAGGATAAGTGGTAGAAAATAGATGGATTGAACCTAGTGAGGATAAGTGGTAAAGAAAGGATGGATGGATGATTTTCTTCATGCTTCTGATTGTTTAAAAAAGCCTCGCAATTTAGGGGTTACGGTGTTACTTGTTGCATTGGCATGCACTTGAGAGCCTGTTAATGATTTTGTTTTGTTTTTAAATATAGATGATCTGTTTATATTTGACAGTATTGTGCATTGAAGACAACATACTTCCTATTGCAATAGTACTTTCAGAGCTTTAATAACTGGTAATTATTACCACATTTCATTGGCAGTTAAATCCACAAGAATGGCGATGACAATTAATTAAAAAAGCAAAAAACACAAAGAAACACAGGCTTAGCATTCATCTGCTTCTGTCATTATCATCTATGCAGCACTTATCTCCTAAAGAGAGAGCTTTGCATATGTGGGCATTGTACGTTTGGAATAGATTGCATTTGTATATCCTGACCTAAGGCTGCACATAATATAAAGAATAGACCGTCATTTTCTACAGCCCACCGCTGGGCATTATTATTCGCAGTAAGTGCATGTCCCCTTCTGTTCCAGCATCTCTCACTCGCTCAGCCTGGCTGATAAACATGCCCGTTTTTGTACAAGAAGAATCAATTATTTAACGGGATTTCACCTTTAACAACCACAAAAAAAAAAAAAAAAACACCTATTGTATTTTGCCTGCAAACTCGGACAATTGTGCATTAATGCAAGCGTTTAATGTACAAAACACATCACTTCCTCCTTTCCTCTGCCCCTGTTCTTGCATAGGCTCTTCGTTCATTAATAACACAAACCTGCTGTGCCGCTACATTGTGTTGTTTAAATTTCACAGCATTAGTTGCTGAATCACATATATGTAATTATATCGTAGATATAAAAGCATTATATGTGATATATAGAATTAGGCACACTTTCACACTAAAATGCAATATAGGAGCTATATTTAATACAGTAGACCTGCCAAAGTCAAACTTCAAACCATCATGCGCAATGTCAGCAAATCTCATTACACTTTAGCTCATTAATAGTATAGAGCAAGGTGCGCACCAAACTATATATTTTTAATACAAAAAAAGAGAACATTTTCCTGCCAGTTTTAACTTGGAAGTTTATTGAAATTGTTAACATTTGCTTCAACTCAAAAGGACAGTTTGTTAATTCGATGTATCTGGTGCGGCTATACCTGTCTCACTTTTTTGCTGTGCATGCTTAAAGATTAGAACCATATAAAACAGTTCATTCAAAACAATTTTAGAGTCAATGTTCTATGGTGTGCAATTCTTTAAGAATACAAAAATATACCAAATGGAAAACAACAAAATATTTCTGGTTCTGCTATTCTTGACACATTTTCTGCTGTGCAGTTTAAACTGTGAACTCCACTGTTTTTGTGTTTGCACTGTATAATTTGTAGCATGTGCGTTTTTTGTTTTCCTCTAGTTTCACTTGTTTTGGCATCAGGGTGATGCAAAGTTGTTGTCGTGTTTGTTGTATTTCCACCGATGTAGTTTAGCATGGTGTGACTCTTGCAACAAACCGCTGTACTTTCATCTGTGACGAGCTTGCCATCAGGGTCATACCTAACACGAAAACTAAAGTAGTTCGGTTTTCTGTAACTAGTTTTAATGAGCCCTATTACCATGAAAACATAAGTGGGACTTTATCCACAGTCTCTCCTTTCTTATCTCTTGTACAGTTCTGTGCCGATGGAGAAATAAAGCTATTGTGAAAAAAAGAAATCGCCCTTTTCCTTGACAAGCGTGCCCTGTTATTTATGGGTAAGTGAAATAATCTAGGTGGAGTTTTGAAACATTGTTTCCCGCTAAGAACTCTGGGGGTCGCATTTTTTGCAGCAAGTTAGTGTCAGTGCCAGTGTCGCCTGTAATTCGTTCGTGATTGTCCAATGTGTCTTGTCTTCAAGTGCAGCTTGCCTTTTGGATCCACAAATTGAGCTGTTTCGAACAATAATTTTTTTTGCAATATCAAAACAGAAGGGTACCAATGATGCCAAAGAGGAAACGTGATTATTACCATAGGACTCGAAATGGAAAGCATCCGGCTGATCATTGCAGTAAGAGTAATACAATTAATTCAATGTCAATTACATACGCAAATACATTTTAGAGCAGCAGATGTGTGCTTATATAATCTATAACAAACTAGACTTCCAACAATATCTAAAATTTCTACCACTACAATATAAAAAAGTATTATGAGTCTTTAATGCATTTACAAAGGGTGATTGATTTTCCTTTATTTTACTTTTTTTAGTTTAATCATACAGTTGCTAACTTCTCTGAATAATTTTATAACAGTCAAGAATGGTACAATTTTTCCTTCACTCCATCTTCTGGGAGAGACACGTGAAGAACTTGTAAACTCCAGACTTGGGAGCCTGAGATTTCAAACCCAGAAACTTCTCGACAATGAGGCAGGCAAACCACTACCCCGACCGTATTTCCTGTTAACATTTTAATTGGAAAAAAGCAGTTAATGCTACATTATGGCCTATGGGATTGTTGTTGATAACTTACTGAAGCATTTATGAATATGTGAATGATTGCAGTTGTGGTTTCGTTGTTACAGAACTGCATTTTACGAAGGTATGGCATTTAGAAAATGCAGACAATATAGATGTATTTCATATGTTACAGTATTTGCGCAGGAAAATAATTCAGTAGCGAGCACATGTCCACAGCCAGACGCCCTAATGTGAAGACTGAAACGCGTAGTGCTGTGATGCAACTGTTTGCAATTTTATTGTTACAGTGAGAAAAAGCTCTCCACGTTTCCCTCTTGAACACTGAATCATTCAGGGCACAACAACCGGCTTTTTCTGTAAAACCAAGCCACTGAGATATTGCGTGGCATAGTTACTCTAATAAACATAGCTTATACTATATAAGATACAAGCAGAGCCCAACTCATGCTGAAAAAGAAGCATTCTGAGCAAAATAAGCACAGCAGATGAGGAAAACTTAACCATTTGAATCATTTTTATCTCTCCAAAAACAACATGACTAGTTATAGGAATCAATTGTACATTTATATTAAACAGCACTTTTTTGTGAGCCTCAGACACAATGGTCCACAAATACTGTAATACTGTTTGAAAACAACTACAAAGCTCATGATACAGTAAAAGATTATCAGGATTGCAGGATTAGTGGTAGATGGATGCTTGTGACCTTTCCAAACGTGTTGTGTGTTGTCCTCCGTCCATCTAGAAATCATGGGGCTGCGTTTAAAGGTTAAAGGGCCAGGGGGGCGAGTGAAATTTACGTTACACATTTCTCAAAGTCATGATGACGTATAGTATGTTGACATATAAGGCTTGTACAGACCACACCTAGTTATGAAAATTCCCATAGGAAACAATGGCGAGTCGTTCCGTCATCATAAAACCTTTATTGTCATAAGTGTAAAAACAAGTTCACCACTGCTAATATTAAAAGTTAAACAAAGGTGTAACGCAAAGGTGAACCACGTCGCCTGAAGTCCCTCCTATTTGAATATGGTGACAATTAAGGATCAAGAAATTCATTTAGTGTTAAGCAAACCTGTGAAAATTGTACTTGGACAGAGATCTCATTTGATGTGCAGCCCGTGTCTGAGACGCACAAGAATGAGCAGGAATGCATAAACTAAGACCAATCTGCATCCGAGGACGCAATGCTATGGATTGAAGTATTCCGGCATAGTGTTGGGAATTCGGCGTAGGATTTTTTTGCTCTAGAGTGCGACTAACTTGGTCGCATATTCGCCCTCATTTCAAAATGGTGCGGCAAAAAAAAAGAAGAAAGAAAAGGTCCACCTGTATGCCCAGCCATTTGAGGAAGAAATGTGACCTGAAAGCAGACACATGAAACCCATGTGGTCTCTAAACCAATCAGAGATAGTGAAGGGCGGAAAGGGAACCTCCCTCTGATTGGCCATATGCGTGCCTGTGTGCACATAACCATCCCACTCTATTTCTTCAGCTGGGAACAAAAAACACGATGCGACATTTCCTGTTCCCCTTTGCTCAACAATGTAAATACAAACGTGACAGTGTATATGGTGCACGTATGCTCACATTATATACAGTATATCGTCCTCTCTATTGTAAGAGATGTAGCCACTGAACATGTTGTCACAACAAGGTTTAAAGAAAGGCTAAAGACTTTTGAAAAGTAGTACAAATCTTGAATCTAAACAGGTTGCTACTTGTGTTGTTATTAATGTGGCTATACTTTGCACTTTTTCTTAACCATGTGGAAACTTGTTTGGCATTACATTGCCTGTTAAGGCATAAATGTGTGCAATCTGTTAATCTGTGCCAAATGTTTAATATTTGTTCAAATGAAATTTTTGTGAACAGAGCCTGAGTCTGTTTTATTTATATTTTATATTTATCCATGATTATTGTTCTACATTACAATGCCAACTTTCTATATGTATGTATATATATATATATATATACATAGTTAATTGTTCTTAAAAGGGATGTACTTGAATTATTATACTCTAATATCACGAGATCAGTGGCATAAAAAACATCAACAATACTATCGTTTGTCATGATAGTTTTTGGGAAAATATATCGTAAAAAAAAATTGAAATTAAAAACAAAATACATCATATATTGAGAGAGAGAACAATGGATAACACAACAAAATATTGTACAAACAATACAGTAAAAACTGTAATAACAATCTGCAATATAGCAGGACAACCAAGTAAGAACCTTAATATAGCATAGGATTACTGAATCTGTATTCTGTGATGATAAATTGCTGGGACTCTTTTTTTGTTCCAGGGCTGGGACTCATCGTTTTCAGACATGTGCATCATGGGACTCACATAGTTTCAAGTGTAAAATGATCTGTGTACATACTTTAAATATTATTTTTAATGCAAAGGGAAAATACAGTTTCTGAATGTTCTTAGCTCCTGTTTCCAAACCGAATTTAACAGCATTTAACAGAATCATGCTGCCCAAGGAGTTGTGCCATAGGGTTAGGGTTAGCAACTAGAGCAGATCAATGTGCAGACAACCTTGTTATTTTGATTTTGGTTCCATTCATACGCATGGAGAGCGCTGACACTTTGCACGAAGCTCAAAAGATGCGTGTTGTATCTACCAAAATTAAGGCAATGAAATCTTTTTTACTTGCGACTTTTAGCTTTCGGAAGCAAAAGACAGCACACGTGATTAAATGCGAATCAGGATCGTTTGCTCAGGCTTGTCCCTCTTACTTTCTCAAAGTTCAAGTCTCCCTCCCTGTACACTTTACAACTAGATACCCTAATTGCAGTATTTCCACATGTAATGCAGCATACCCAAGGGGGCTTGTTATAGATACTGGCTGGACTGTTCACTACCCTCTGACAAGGGTCCTGTGCTGCAGAGGAGTTATGGATACAGGAGGCTTCCTTCAGCCTGCGGGCTATTGATGACGCTTACAGTATAGGAGGGAAGAAAATCTCTCATTGGTGTGTGTCCATGTCCCTGCGGGAAGAGGATTTGCACGAATAACACACTGTACCATGGAGAAAAATGGGACAATGTGAGCTGGTTGCAAAGTTGGCACAAACATAACAAATGGGAGATTGTTCCAGTTTGATGAGAACTTAACTAAGTACCTAAGGATCATTTTTATTTTTAGCCACAATCTCTTTTTTTTTTTTTTTTCAAGTCTTGCTTGTTGCCTGGCAACACCGTGACATTTATTTTTATTATTTTTTTAAATCACAGTACAATCTAATTTGTTTTATTATCACACAATGATCTCATGCAGTTAAGACCGAAGAAAAATGGCAATACCACAAACATGACTAGTATTTGGTTTTAGTTGGCATTTGTTTGCATTAGTTATTTTTATTGTAGCAAATAATAAAGAAGCCAAAGATGATGTAGCAATATAACTACTCACCAATTTCCATGCCAAAACTTTGCAGTGATGAATATCACAAATAAAAGAATACATACTGTTTTTATTACGAATGTCCCAATCCAACTTTTTCACTTCCGATCCGATACCGATATTGCAGCCTTGAGGTTTGGCTGATACCAATTTTGGTCTGATCAGATTTAAGCGATAATCATACATAATTTACTTATTTTGTAGTATGGAATGTTAGAAAAAGCTTGATCAAGTGATATTACTCAAACAGAGAACAATAATCAGCAACATTAGGTATGAGAAAAACTGAGCCATTTATTTTTTTTAAGAATATATGCCAGAGAGTATTGCTATATTGTCTGTTTACTCTGTGTTTATACAGCGTTTGTGTACCAATAGTCATTATATCGCTTTTTTGTTAGCTAGCTTTGAGCAAATGACTTTTGTGAACCAAAACGAAGAAAGAAACTAAGTCTGTCGTGTAGTGTCTGAAGTGGTGCATGGAATGGACTGCTTGCATAAGAGTGGTAAAATCAGAGATTTTCGATGCAGTCTAATCCGATCCTCGTTTTTTTGCTGACATCGGACCGATTTCCGATCAGTATCCGGTTTTATTGCCGTATGATCTTTCTGGGCACTTCCATCGTGACATCAGACTTCTGAATCTCTGGGCAGCACGGTGAAAGGCGTGGGTGGCTTATCTGCCTCACAGTTTTGAGGTTTGTGGTTCAAGTCCATTTTTGCATGTTCTCCACATGTTTGCTGTTTTTTTCTCCGGGTACTCTGAGTTCCCACAACAGGCATGTTAGGCCAGTGAAGACTCTTAGTAATGTGGGAATGTGAATGTGAATGGTTTTTAGGTTTATATGTGCCCTGTGATTGGCTGGCAACCAGTCCAGGGTCTCTTGCCTAAATAGGCTCCAGCTTACCTGTGATAGGGATGGATGGATGATTTTTCCTGACTTTGTGAGTACAAACTCCAATGTGGAGTGCTATTTTATTAAAAGTTTCCTACAGTAGTATGTGGGTCTGAAATTACCCATTATTCTGGAATACGGCATCAGAACTATAAAATATCTGTACTAGTTCTTCCAATTGTGTGACAAATTCCAAGAGAGATAATGTAATGCAATTCATTGATGTAGTGAAGTGTGAGGCAGACATTCCAACCACATGCGAAGGAAGTAAATTGTGGCAGGCTCTTTTGTTCAGAGTGCTTTCTCTCAATGCCTAGGGAAACCAATGTAAGTAAAATAAGCCCCTTCAAGATACATGACAGCTGTGACGGGCTGTTATAGCATGACACACCGTGCACTCTTGTTTGATAAGTGTGTGTTAGGATAATAAAGTGGTGTTCACAAGTTTGTATACAGCCTCCTTAAAGTTGCCTATGCATCCAGTGCCATGTTGCCAGTCAAGCGCAGCGCTCATTATCTTTGCAATGTCACCTCTGGAATGTACCATCGGCAGGCATCTGCTGTGTCAACACTGTACTGTGGGGTGTGCTTAGCCGCACACATGCGACACAAGTGGACAAACAGTAATAGTCAGTGATGAGCAATTATTTCACAGGCTGGCAAAGGGCAAATTACGAAAGGCTCACTTGGAAATGTCAAAAATGGTCGCTGAGCTGGCACCTTTGCTGACTTACTGTTTCTCTTTCAACACTGTCGCTCCTTTGGCATTTTTAGCAGGCATCTCCAAATGTCAGCGCTTTTATGCTGGTAAAACAAAACAAAACAAAAAAAAAAGGGGAAAAAAAAAATCACATTTGTGTAAAGTACCTTTCCATCGATCCATCCATTTTCTGTACCGCTTCTCCTCACTCGGGTCGCGGACGTCGCCTATCCCACCTATCTTCGCGCGAGGTACACCCTGAACTGGTCGCCAGCCAATCGCAGGGCACATAGAACCAAACAACCATTCGCACTCACATTCACACCGACGGGCAATTTAGAGTCTTCAATTAACCTACCATGCGTGTTTTTGGGATGTGGGAGGAATCCGGAGTACCCGGAGAAAACCCACGCAGGCACGGGGAGAACATGCAAACTCCACACAGGTGAGGCCGGGATTTGAACCCCGGTCCTCAGAACTGTGAGGCAGATGTGCTAACCAGTCTTTCACCGTGCCGCCTAAAGTATATATATGAAGGAAAATTACATTTTCAGAGTCCAATTTTCATTAAGTAAATGCAACTGCAGCTATGTTGACGAGGAGACATTTAATAGGTTCTTAATCGTGGGTGCCTTCGAAAAGGTGTGCAATAAGCATGAGGAAGCAATTAAAATTATGATGTATCCAGTAATTGGCCAAGCAAATAACTGAGTCAAAACCACACACGTGTTGACAGCTACCAAGCTAATGACAGCACGTCAAAGAGGGAAATCACGTACTTGCAGTAATTATGTCATTAAGTACCAGAGAAGGACACAAACTGCCAGCTGTGTTCCCTCCCTAATTGTAACGTATAAAATTCACGTGCATGTGACTTACACATACTGTAGTTTAGAGACCTGGAGTTATCTAGTAGAAAATGGTGCGGAAAACACACACACACACACACACACCCACACACACACACCCACACACACACGCATGCTGTCACATTTCAGCCTGTTTGTCGATCCGGCTAAACAAGCTTCACACCTTGATACTTTTAAGACACACATTTTTCCTGCACTGGTGTAGGATGTCAAGTCTCGCATCCCAAGGCTGCTAATGGCATTGAAAAATATTTCAGTCCTGACTTTTTGTTTTTATTTTTTTATTCTTTTGTTTTGCTGCTCGAAACTGAATTACTGAAGTAGGTCCCAAAGTATAGCGTTGTTTTTTTTTTGTCTTGGTACACCACTACAATAGATTTGAAATTAAACAGTGACGTTGTTATTGAAGTGCATACTTTGAGCTTTAATTTAAATTGATTCACAAAAATATGTCATTTATGATTTAGGAATCACTTGTTTAAGTGAAATTAAAAAATATATAGTCTTGGGGCGTTCTTTTCCTTTGTACATTCTGATGACTCTCTGATGAAAATAATTATTTTACTAGCATCTTAAATTAGTTTTTTCATTTATCAAATAACATTTCACATTAATTATTTTACTAACTAAAAATATGAGTTGCTCATTTTATAAGAAGTAAATTAGTATGGTAGTTTAAGGAAACCAATGTTCACACTGCAGGTCCATTCTGATATTTTTGTCTATTGTGACGTAACAGGTTTTTTCTCATGTCGATGTACACAGTACTATTACAATTTTTTCATATCCGACCCAGGCCTCGTTTATATGTGGGTATAAATCGGATATGTGTCCGACCTATACGTCATCAAACAGAGGTCACAATTGTTCAACAAAACTGACACGCAACAAAATGGCAACGGCGGATAAAGCAGCAAGAAATTGTCAGGGGCGAATCGAAGATGCTTTAGAACTGGTAAATATAAGAAACTGTTGGCTCCAGTTGCACAAAATCATTGAAATTGCCACAAATGTGTCATTGCGAGACATACGCGAGTGTCCACATTTACTTCCATAAACACAGCGTCCATTCGCACTCACCGGAAACAGGATTCTGCCAGTATCGTTTGTATTTATTTATTTATCTTTATTGGCAAAAACTGGGGCACGATGGGCGACTAGTTAGAACGTCAGCCTCACAGTTCTGAGGACATGGGTTCAATCGCCTGTGTGGAGTTTGCATGTTCTCCCCGTGCCTGCGTGGGTTTTCTCCGGGCTCTCCGGTTTCCTCCCACATCCCAAAAACATGCATTGATTGGAGACTCTAAATTGCTCGTAGGTGTGACTGTGAGTGTGAATGGTTGTTTCTTTGTATGTGCCCTGCGATTGGCTGGCAACCAGTTCAGGGTGTACCCCGCCTCCTGCCCGATGATAGCTGGGATAGGCTCCAGCACGCCCGCGACCCTAGTGAGGAGAAGCGGCTCAGAAAATGGATGGATGGATGGCAAAAACTGGCATGAATAGGCTTCCATGTCTAAATGACTTGTCAGTTATTTTTGACGTGTCTTTGTTATTCCACTAACAGCGGTTGCCTAAAAACCTGGACTTCTCAAACACAGCGCCAGAACAAAATCCCCCGGGTTTAATTAGCAATGATCAACTTCATAATGACATATATTTTGATTTCACAAGAGCATATAATTGGAGGACTTTGACACCGGGGAGTCTCACTTTGGCGAAGTCCAGGCTCTGACCCTTGTTACAGTGCTCCCAACTCAGTGGAGATAGAAGGTGTAATGAAGAGAAGATGAATACCTCAAAACTAGCACTCAGAAGACAGCCTTTAATTAGCAAATGAATCCAGTAGCTCCCAATGCCGACCTCTGACCTCACACCAAAGTCTAATAAGCCTGTACACAGTGAAACATGTCACGAGCTGTTGCAATCAATCCCCAGTAGACTCCAACCCTATCGTTTAATGAGATAAACGCTGTCCTGCTCTGGAAGGGTCCGAGTCCGCATTTATGAATCACTCCTAGAGATTCACTAGAGGTTTTAATGTATCGATTCATTACATTTTCAACGAAAGTGATTGCTTTATGATTGATGTTGTTTATTATGACCGCTGCACACCAAGGACGATTTCTAAATTTATACCAAAACACTAAGGAGAGAGACCATGAATCAGTATCAGTGCAAAAAGGTTGTTTATTTAAAGAAGGCTTTGATTAGTAGTTGCAGCAATTAGCCAGGTAGTGCAAAAACCAAAGCACATCAGGAATCAGAAATTGTTTATTTGCCATGTTATGATTTACATAACAGGATGGTTTTTTGTTTTTTTGTTTTTTATACAATGGCTACATTTTGGTCATGGTTAATTTTGAACTATAAGCCATAAATATAGTAGGCTTCATAATCAATTTCAGGCAATTAAGTTGCATTTCCACTAAGCAGTACAATGTGGGTCAGTAAGTTTCAAAATATTTGACCTCTTTTGGTACCTTTTGGTTGGAATATGAGTGCCGCTAGTGTAAAGTGAGTAGAAAATCAGTGATTCCCAACCATAGTGTGTTCCGTGATATATCATCAGGTGTGCCACAGAAAATTATACTATACTATAAACTATTATTCATTCAGAAAAAAATGCACATAGTCACATATACTTAATACTAATAAATCAAGTAAATAATGGAATTAAAAACACTTCTTGGCCATAAATAAAAACAGTGAGTTCAGCAGTAACTGAGCGTGCCGTGTGATATGCCGCTGTGCAAACTACTTCATTGCACACGGTTCCTAACCTTAAAACGCCAGATTTTGGGACAGTTGTAAATTGTTGACACCTTGTAATTAATTGCCGGATTACACACTCTCCTGTTGGGATGATTCACACTATTTTGGTATTTGATGAAGCAATCGCCACTCCCTCTACACACCCTGCAACGGAAACAAAAGTCTGATCAAGCTCTACAGATCCACAATGGATCACAAACTAACTGAAATGTACCAGTTGGCGGCTCACTGAGAAAAAATCTGAAACAGTGCCAACATGTCCCGTGTGGCTTCCCTCAAGATGACATTTTCACCAGACTGCATTGTGATCCGAGATGAGCTGCGTCAAGTCTGTCTCCGTGTCAGTGACACTACAGTCTTGCTGTAGCTCCCTGACTGTGGCCAAGATCGCGATGAGAAGCTGTGTCAGGCCCCCACCAAGTCCCACATTGAAAATGTGCCCTGACTGAGCGAGCGGTGCAATAAATTAGTCAGAATAAGTTCAGGGCACACTGCACTCTCCCCCGTGGTTATCGGCAGAAAACAAGTTGCCTAAGGCTTGGTGCTCCTAAATCTTTTATCGTTGCTTAGGCAGGCTGATCCTGGCATGGACTCGGGCTATCAATCACAGCCAATCCTCACAGCTAATGCCTTATTCAAGATTTCATGGGTAGCCTAAATCAAGCTTGAAAAGTAGCATTTGCAGTAATTGTGTCAAGTGGTGCAAGGAAAAGGCTTGATTTTTTTCAATTTTATTTTTCAAAATTTTGCAGAATCCCATACATACAAGTAGTTTAACTGCTACCCAATTATTATAGTAGAAAAACAGTAACAGTCTTGATTTTAAGAGTGGAGTATTTGGTGCACCTTTCGCAGTATTCATACAGTAATTGCTTTTACTGCGTTGATATTTTTTGCAATTTAAGTCCACTTCATGAGTATCACATTTTCAAGAGGAAGGTGCGGATTGGATTGATGGGGCATATAAAATAAATCTAAAAGTAGCATGAAGGTGACCTTTCATTGAACTCAAGATGAAAATATGAATGCTGCCTTACTATATGACCATTCTAAATGCAGATATTGAAATATCAATGCTCAGAAAACCATCTTGTTTTAAAAATATATTGTTTTCCAATGATTGTGAAATCAATCACAAACTGCAGTTAAGGAAATGTTTTGGCAAATATGACGTGGTCATTGCGAAGCTCTTCCCCCAAAAATCTATTGCTGGCATTTGTTTGTTCAACATCTGTTAGCCAGTTATTACACCTCCGGTTAATAATATCCATAGGGAGTCCCTAAAGTTATAAATTAAATGTAGCCTTGCTAACATCGTAGCCTTTGCTAACATAGCCATGCTTACAGTATGCAAGCTTTTTGTATTAGTTCTGCTTGGTTTTTAGAGGTGAGACTGATAAAATGGATAGCGTACATGCCAATGTTGGTGCCAGAACGCAACTGATGGGTGGACTTTCAGTTGGTGCGGGAGAAGGGTGGGGGGTCGGGACATTTTAACACTGAAAATATGTGTACGCCAGCACATGCACACCCAGACACACACACATACGCACTCATTAAACCCTTATAATGCCACGGTGGCGCTCGCACAGTCAAACATAACATTAGAACAGGTATAAACCACAGCGGCCATATACAAGCGCATGCATGCGCGCTCACACACACACACACACACACACACACACACACACATTCAACATTAAGTATTATAAAACAAATATTCAACGACGGGCATTGAGTAAGTGAAACACATGGCTTAGCTTTAAAAGAGTCGAGTTGGCGTACTGGACATTATTCTATACGTGACGGGCTGGCGATGGTGTCCTTCCACTCGCTTGTGTCACGTCCCATCCCTCAAATGCTGCTGAACCAACCTGGGTCTATTATTTTATTGAGTATTGTGTAGTCTCAAAATGTGTTTCTCAAAGTGAATAATTAATTCTCGCATAGGCTGCTGTCTGCGATTGGCTGGCAACGAGTTCAGGCTGTACACCGCCTTTCGCCTGAAGATAGCTGGGATAGGCTCCAGCACGCCCGCGATCCTAGTGAGGATAAGCGCAGTGACGGGCGGTGAGGTTCATGATTGGTGAGGCACTGACTAGTCACATGACGTATGGAACGCGATAAAGCTCAACTCAACACTGCCACATGCTGGTTGTGGCACCGTACATAGCAGACTCCACTGTGCACTTTTAGTGGCTTTTCTGGTCGATAAGAAAGACTAAATGTCACACACTTTCATTAAATATATTAGACAGTCTGTTAAACGTCAGTGGGTGTGGCCCATGCATGCTGAGCAAGCTGAGCTACATGAGGAAATATTGTTATGTTCATATTTGTTACTCAAGCTGTTAATATCTGAAGATGTTTATTATTGTATTGTTTTTGGATTATTGCTGTATTTCAAGTTTAAAGTTGTAAGAAAATGTTGCTTTGTGAAAGGGACAAAAACAAAAATGTAAACTAAGGAGTTCATGTGTTCTGCATTGTATCATTTTCTAACAATTTTGTGGGAAGTGCAATGTCATTGTTACGATGATTTTTCTTTGTTTTAATGCACGGCAGGTGTTTCCTTCACACCTGGTTGACTTAACTTAACTGGTTAACTGAAGTGAATGGATAGTCGAGTACCTAAAGGTACAAAAAGGCCACCTTGGGCAGGCGAGGCCTCTTTTACACCGTTGGTTTTACCGAGTCACTCTTCCTGACTGCAGAGATAGTGATACATAGCTTGGAACAAATTGAGGTGGGAGCTGAGCAGAAACAATTTATTCTTTACACAACAGCTTCCCTTTTACAGATTCTCTTGACTCATTGACTTGTCAAGTGGCGTGAGATGTTAGCAGGCTGTTTGTGTTTCCATATAACTTTTATTGTGATCTAAATGTGACAGTTTCTAGCGGCAAAAGCATCTTTTTTTTTCTTTCAAGTCACCTTTTTAGCACCACTTCGGTCTTCTGCCACTTGGTTGTGTTTATTGTTTTTCTAACTGCATGATGCTCCCATTATTTGCTCCACTATAAGAAGTCTGCATGCCTCAGTACACGCAATCGTTCATAGTGGTTCTGCATTTTGCCATCCCTATGATTTCAAAAACAATGGAACCTCAAAGATTAATTGTTCCCTTAGCAAATAATAGCAAACTTAATTTCTCTGTTCGACAGTAAAACTGCTACCATCATAAAACATTCATTCACGGTGTAAATGACATACTCTTGGGTAATCATCTTCAGTGATGTCACATAGTCTTTCGTCGAGATGTCTCCAAGATAAACTAGTTGTCTTTCAAAGAGGATCTTAAGGACACAAAGCAGGCAAACAGAAATCCTTAATCTCAAACTACTGTATATTACATTCAGAAAACACAAATTAGCCGTAGTAATGCAGAGACGCATAGTGATAGACAAAGACACAAAGATGTCAATGAAACCAAGATCAGAGACTCACTTACTGACTTGCAGGTTGATAGTGATGTACAGTAACTGAACCGCGGACCAAAGAGTCAAGGAGGGCAAAGGCCTTCAGTTCATTCAGGAAAAATGCAGAACCTGTGCTTCAGAGAACCATAGAGTATATGAGAGAAGTCCAAATGCAGAGTGAAAAAAAATACAATTGCAAGTAAAGAAAATGGAGCTGCCGTGGATACATGAAAAACAGGAGATGCAATTGATAATTGAGGAAAGAGAAAAAGAATTGCAAGCAAGAGAAGCACAAATACGGACACCAATGGAATTCAAACAAAAGGACTGAATGTAAATCAAGAGAGACTCAATTTCTATCAGAAGGAAAACTTAAAGCAGGACTTGCTGAATTGCAAAAGTTACTACGAGAAAAACAATCACATATGCAGCACATTGTTAAAATTAAAAGTGAAGTAAAATAACGAAGCCGAAGTCCCATTAAATCTATTTGCCACATCCTCCCAATCAAAACAACAACGTTTAGATCAGCAAGAAAGATTAGGTCAAACAATAGCTAACTTCACTAACGATGCTTTTGTCAATGCCGAATCCAAAGGTTTTTAGAAGATACCCTTCAGAGTATTGTACCAGAGTATTGTACCTGGGGAAATCAATTATTTATGTTTTCAGAGCCCAAAGATAATTTTTGGAATTTCTTTAAAGGACACTAACGACATCAAACATCGACCAGTTGACCAGTTCATGCGACCATGAGGAAAATACTAAAATAATCACAAAATTACCCGGACGATGGATTAACGCTTGGGGTAGAGTGTCTGGGTTACAAATTAACTGGAAAATATCCCAAATTGTCTGACTTCGTAGAATTCCTACTGGTAATGAAGCATCTCTTGCTAACAATCCTTACACCTCAGTGGCCTACCAGATATCTTTTGCCCATATCAACATCATTGTCAGCATTTAGAAATTGTAAAGGCAATGTTATAAATGTTTTATATTACATTTAGGTGACATTACCTGGAGTTACCTAAAATTGTAAAAAAAAAAAAAAAAAAATTTTAAATAAAATAAGGAATAAACAGTGCTGGTTAGTATACTTCCCTCATAGATCAAAGGTTTAGAGTTTGAATCTTGGCTCAGATCCATCTGTGTGGAGTTTTCCTGTTCTCCCCTGCTAATGTGAGTTTTCTCTCCATTCTTTCGCTTCCTCCCTGTTGGATCATTCACACCCAACACCTACAAAAAATAGACACAAAGGAATGAAGACGGTGGTTTCTTTTTACTCATGAGGAGGACGTATGGGAGATTGTTCTATTCATTCTCCTATCATGCTCTAAACAATCTCCCCCGTTGCTCCTGTATTTATTTGAAATAGGGAGGTATCTAAGTTACAAGACATAACATACTGAGTTACAAGACATAACACACTAAGGGGAGGGTTTCAAGGTGAAGACATGAGACCAACACCCGGCCACGTCCTTGGTCAAGGCGCCCCTCTCTGACGATTCCCGCTGAGTCATCTTCCAGAAGGCGAGACATCTTCCTTTCCCCCAAGGTCAGCAAGCAACCATCAAAATCGTCCTATAATACTAACGCAAGCTAAGCAAATAAATGATAACTTCTACAATTTATTTAACACTCCCACATTCCAAAAATATTTTAGGTTACTTGAATGGTGCGCAGGTGTAAATATGGGTATGGTTGTTTGTCTATATGTGCCCCACAATTGTCTGTCGACTAGTCCAAGGTGTACTCCGCCTCTTGTCAGCTGGGATGGGCTCCAGCTCACCCGCAACGCTAATGAGGAGAGGCGGTATAGAACGAGTTGCTTAGTATCGCCTCGCAGAAAGACTACATGTAGCTAAATTTTTGTACATTTTGTTGTTCTTCTGTTATTGTTCCTCTACAATTGTATTTGTGAAACTAGCCCTTTTTTTAATACACCAAATACTGGCAGAGGGGGAGGAAACGAGGAAGTAGGGAAGGAGGGAGGAATTGCTGTCCCATTGGGGCAAAGGGCGGTGGGTGTTGGTGGAGGTGGACCTTAGTGTGGGTGGTGTCCTGTCGGCCGGACTATTCTTGGGTGGGGCCCTTGGCCCGCCCTCTCCACTTGGCTGGATGGAGCGGGGTCCTTCGTCCCCATCATGCTTGTGCAGCAATTCCAGAACACCTCTGACGTTTACTGTGCATCCAAGATGGTGTCAATTCACTTGCATGTGTCCGCAGACACAACCCATGGGACTAAGGTTAAACGGTTTAAAAGGAAGGTTAAAAATACAAAATAGCCATATTGTAATACGTAACCAGGACAGCAATGTCAAGGTTTGTTTCAAGAAGATTTTGGTCAAAAGTATATAACTTAAATGTTGCCAAGCACAGTCCTAAGCAATTCTGGAGCTGATGCAGCATGCAGCCAACATGAGCTGAGAGTAGAATGAGTCTCCGTGAAAAACAATGCTGAAGATAGTACAGTACATAATGCCAGCAGCCTCAAACAGCAGATAAGACATCATGCCAGCATCCTCAAACTGAACTTGAATTGACTAAACCTATATCTCCCTTTCCACATGATGCTAAAAGAAAACAGAAAATATGCAGAAGCATGCACATGGATAAATACAGTACATGAGCACAGACACACAAAAGAGAAGTGGCAGTACCTAATATACAACGGTTTACAACCTTTGTTCAGTAATTATGTGACATTACATTAGCACACTGATCATGAAAGTGTTTATGGCCAAGAAACTTTGTGTTATATGTTTATATGTCATCATGTGCAACCCTCGCTGTTATATCCAAGCCATCAAGTCGAGTTAATTGTGTCCTATGGCTTTGGATACAGGATACTAGAGTTTTTACATTTAGGGGAACTGCATGGGAATTTTTGAAAATATAATGGGCATATATGGGAATTTATGCCAGAAGACTGGAAATTCTCTGCTGGTCACATGTTGATGTGCGGTGGATCCTGCGGTGAAACACTCCAAGAAAAGTTCCACCAGTGTCTGGAAAAATATGATATCGAACCAAAACAAAACAAACAACAACCAAACAAATCAGGGACTTCCAACAGTCATATACTGTATGACTACAGAAGGGTAAAGAGGAAAAGTGGGATGGTAACCATTGAACAGGAAATGGAGCTCTCCGTTGCTGTATCAATATTGAATCAATACTGATGACAAGTCTTTATACTACAGACATGGACGAGGAGTTGCCTGTCTGATTGGAGGTGGAAGAAGAGGAGTAAAAGGAAGCACAATGGAGAATGTCGCTGCTACATAGCTCACCAGCAAGCTTTGTGGGCTTCCCAGCTACGCATCACTTGTGATATCACGATCCAGTTCTGACTGTGGGTGAGTATCACCGTTTTCAGATAGTTTGATACGTTCTGTGGACCGTGGACTGTAAGGACACACGTAGTGGTCAGTGCATATACATGAAGTGAAAATGAAAGAATATGGTAAGGTAATAAACAGAAGTGGATCCCAACATTTTTGACGATACGATTTACCACAACGAGATGTGTGGGTGTCATGTGATCTGGAGCAGGACCGTTTCATGTGTTAGGGGTACCTCCCTGGAAGGCACCAGATGACTTCAAAAAGGCGCAGCAGCTTGAGAAAAAATAGGGGGGAGTTTGAGTTCATTTATCTAAGTACCTCATAGTGGAATTGTTTAAAGTTCAATTTACTGACATTGAGGCCAGTTTACAGTTTGTGAGAACCTCCACTACAGCGCGTTGACAGAGCGCTGGCCTGATCTCTAAGAGCTCAAAAAATCAGAGCTTTGCCACGTTGGAAAAACAAACATGATGAAGTCAAGTGAGGACATCAAGGTTATCTTTGCTTTCAATTAAAGAATGACATTTTTGAAAAGAAAGGGGACTGGCCTTTACCTGACGAGAACGCTCTACCAGAGGACACAGATGAGAGGAAAGGGAATCTTTCCTTGCCATTCTGTTTATTTCTGCTGGTGATGTAGTTTTTCTTCTGCCTACAATGTGACATGTATCCGATTTGTTCATGTCAATGAGAACAGTACAGTTTTTTCAGGGTTTTTTTTTTTTTTTTTTGACAGTACAGATTTTTTCATATCCGACCCAGGCCTCTTTCATATGTGGATATAAATTGGATATGGATCCGACACGAGCCATTCATTTTGGTGGATAGGTAACCCGGCGAAGCCCCAAAAACCTTGTTGGGTACCTAGTAGAGAATTGCTGTGTTGAAATTATTATTTCAGTGCCATATAAAGGGTTAAACTTGAGTCCAAGTTAATGCTTACACTAAATTAGAAATTCACTCAAGGTGGTACTGAGACAAAAATGAGACAAAGATCCTACAACACCGACGACAACATCCAATCACTGCTATATAGAATAGATAAGGTTGTGAGTGTGTGATTAGGACTTGGGCTGTGGGCCAAAGCACCTTCTGGTGACTTTGTTTCCTGTCATTTGGCTGGTGAATATCTTTAGCAGGGGGTCCTGACCCTTTCTCAATGATGCCGCATGGCACAAGCTCCTCCTCAGGGCTTCTTCCTGCAGTGTTGACCTTCTTTTAGTTGGCAGTCACACATTAGGAGATGCTCTATTTCTTTTTTATCAACTTCTGCTGCTCCACAAGCTCATTCCCTATGTGTCTTAGCTTCTGGCAACCAACAGAGGTCGATTAATTACTTCTTTCCCCCCTGTTGTTCTATTGTCTTCAAATTTTGTCCCGTAAGAATGTGGGCAAGTTCAAGTGCTTATTATGCTTCTCCTGAGTCGTTAAATGCTAATTAAGGTGCTGTAAATGCACTTCTCATTTCCTCGCGAATAAAATTCAGCAACATGTTTAATGACTGTAGTGTGAAGTTTATTTTCCATATGTCCATGCTAGTTTAAGCTCAAACATGGCTGATGATGTGTGTTTTGTTTCTCTGCAGGTAATGCAGAGCCAAATAACCAATCCTGGAGATGCCGAAGAGAAGAGATATTCTTGCCATCGTGTTGATAGTGTTACCCTGGACTCTGCTCATCACCGTTTGGCACCAAAGCGCTATCGCTCCACTCCTCGCCATCCACAAGGGTATGTATATACTGCAGCCGCACTCTACGGGACATATCGAAGCTTAAGTGGGTGCTCGAACCTCACACCGCACTTCAAATTCAGACATAGAGCCTGCTCATTTACAGGCTCTCTCTTGCCTTGACCATCGGCTTCATTGCCGCTTGACAACACTCATCCAGTCGTTGTGGATTTGTCATTTTGGAGTGCATGATGAGGCTCCGGTGCCTCCATATAATCTACACACAATTATCTACACACGTAATCCAACATAAGAACATAATATTGTAAGAATTGAGTAGTAAATGGAACAAAAAGTGTTTTGTTGTTGTTTTTTTAGATAATTCAGTTTTTTGTTTTTTTTTTGCACCACACATGCCAGAAATATGGTGAATATCCTGCATTGAAAGTATCATATTCTTACAAGAAAATAGTTGATAATTTATATTTAGAATGTGTTCATATATTTTCATAATACCACAACATTCTTAAGATAAAACCTTGTAAGTGTGCACATGTTGCAATGAAAACAAACATTTCGCCCAAAAAAATACTGTCTTGCCATAATTGCAAAGCTTTTAAGACATAAAATATATATTTTGCGGCACGGTGGATGACTGGTTAGAGCGTCAGCCTCACAGTTCTGAGGTGCAGGGTTCAATCCCCGTCCCTGCCTGTGTGGAGTTTGCATGTTCTCCCCGTGCCTGCGTGGGTTTTCTCCGGGCACTCCGGTTTCCTCCCACATCCCAAAAACATGCATTAATTGGTGACTCTAAATTGCCCGTAGGCATGACTGTGAGTGCGAATGGTTGTTTGCTTCTATGTGCCCTGCGATTGGCTGGCAACCAGTTCAGGGTGTACCCCACCTCCTGCCCGATGACAGTTGGGATAGGCTCCAGCACGCCCGCGGCCCTAGTGAGGAGAAGTGGCTCAGAAAATGGATGGATGGAATATATATTTTCTAAATTCATTCATTCTCGGACCAATACCTACCTCAGCTGCTCACTAATAAGAGCACTGGTAGTTACAACAATCTTACTCCTTCAATAATTAAAACAGGAGCAGTTTGAAATTCCTCATTCCTCTTCAAAAGTCAAAATCTTTGAGGGCTCACTGAAGTCCTTATTTTAAAAAAAGCACTTCATGATGTTTGGTCTCTAAGACAAATTGGTGATGTTTGTAATAAACTTGTTAAGCACTGTACATATTAGTCCATAATATCCCATCTAATCAACCAACTATCCATTTGGGTTAAACCATATCCCAATTTCACTGACTGCCATTCACCAGTAATCAATTACAGGGTTAATTTAAGCTGCATTTGGTGTCATAAATGTGTCCACCAATTAGCTTAATGGAGTCAAAACAACATGCAGTCCTAGTTATTAGTACATTATACTCATGAGCCTTCCAATCTTTCGCCCCTGAGACCACAGACCAACAGTGTGAAATGTCAAGTATGCTCCTGGGTAAACAAAGCCAAATTAGATGGACAGGAAATCAATGTGCCTTTTTGTCCTCACTTTATGATGTCAAAAATGCATACAAAAACGGTTCATACATAAGAACCATTGCAAATACAGTGACACAAAATGTCACTTTAAAATCTTATGCGAAGGAGTCAGGAAACCGTGAAGTGTGAAACAAAATGTAAAATATACACTGTTATTTAACCCCGACTGCTCACAGGCTTGCTTTTGTGAGCTCTTATAAAGAGGAACTGGAGGTTTTGGCAGCATACTTCCTGGCAGGCTGTCGTGAACATCTGGCCATCAGCAGATTGTGTTAATCTACGGGCCGCACAAAAATCCTCTTTTATGTCTCAGGTGTGAGCGGCTCCGAGGATGAAGAAGATTGATTTTAGCCATGACAAAATGAAAAAGCATGAATATACTTAATGATTCTATATCTATATGGTACTATTCTCTAATCCTATTATAACCAACTTGGCCTAACTATTGAGGTCACAATATACATTTTTAGATTCTCCGATGTTAACATATAGTATATGTCAGGATGACAGGAAGGGGTCACAATCTTTCAAAATACAGCTCACAACAAACGTTATACATAGGCCTGTCATGATAATTACTATATCGACTTATTGTTCGATGAATAAAAATGGACACGATATTTTTTCCGGACTCGATAAATGGTAATTGTTGTGGTGAGCCAACAGAGTTGGATGGCTGTCTCTTTAGCCGCTAGTGGGCTCATGGAACTCTGGCGGACCGATACACTCTTGCCGGTGTTGGCTCCGTCAAATACTCCACAGCCTCGCTCCATGTGCAGCATGTAGATTCACACAACAGAGACACTTAAGGGAAAGTTAAATGTTTGTTGTGCTCGCTAGCCCGGCCCCAAGCTAACGACCTAGCGAGTTCAGGAACTAAACAGCTTGGTCCACCGAGGCGAAGTCGTAACGTCAGTGCCTTATCTGAGTTGTTCTGTGTGTTAGTCCCCAATGAACACAAACACTCCGAGTACTCCGACGTAGTGCCAGAAATGCGGCTTGTGATTTTTTTTGACAAGACTCGCCCTATGTATGTGCGTGTTTAAAAAAAAAAATGCTCACGTGACATCGCAAGCAATCACGGCAGATAGTGGTGTACATACACTGTAAAAACGTCTACCATACGGTCTGTAATTGTATTATGGTCTTATATTTCCCTCTCACCGCACCCGTTCACTTGGGTTTTTCTTCCGAGGGGGAAAGACGACGCCACTCGCTGCGGACTGCGCGAACAGTCTCACCGGCTTTCACATGCGGGGGGCATAGCAGCCCCGAGCCTCACAATCCATTGATAAAGAGAAGCCTGGGCAGCCCATTGGCCAGCCAGGTCACCGCTCTGCACAGAAATGAAGCATAGAACCGCAAGGAACCTTTGAAGTGTAGTGGAGCAGGCAGGCTTGTGAGCTAGCTATCTACCGTCTTAATCAAAGCACGAGCAAGTGATCCACCACGCTGTCACAGTTAGGTTATGCGGGCTGGCCATCGCTGGCTAAGCACAGTGGCGTGGTCCAAGGCAAACCCGGTCTAACCGGGCCTTTCACATTCACATGAACTCACGTATTGTCTTTCAGCTCAGTTTTGACAAAGGGTGAGTACTGTATGACATTTCGCCCAAATTTTTCCTGCTTTTAAAATCTGTCATAATTATCTGACATCTTCAGTTAATGTACATAACTGTTTTTTACAGTATATTCTCCCCCTGTCCAGTAAATCACCTTTACCACCCAAAATTTTCAATATTAATGTTGATTGTCAACTTAAAAGCGTGAATTTGAGAACATTCTCCCACTGCCTGACCAATAAAGCCCTTAAAGTCTGTTTTTTTTAGTGTATAAATAACCAAGTCCTTTTTTTTCATAAGTTGGTTATCTGTTCATAAAGTAGTTATTTATATGATAATAAACTGGTTATTCATTCATAGATGGATTATCTGTATGCAGTTTTCCCCCCTCCATTGGGGGGTTGGGGGTTAAATTCCAATCCATGTCTGCAATAAGTGAAATTTATGAAATGGAAATGCTCTATTTAAAAACACTCCAGGCATGTTTTGTCGCATTTATGGAACTTAACCTTTTTGAAATTATTTTTATCATGACAGGCCTAGTTATACATAACTTACTCTCATACATACATGTATGATATGATTTAATCCTTTTGTTCATTACTGAAGCCATTCTCATTCACACTGGAAGTCCTCAGGTTGAACCGATTGAATCAGAGATGCTAGTAGACATTTGTCAAACTTGTTTCACTTCATCACAAGTTAGCCAGTGTGGTTTAACAGCAACATGCATGCCTGCAATTCCTTTGCAAGACAAACACGAATCTCTTTTGGTTTTATTTACATTAGTAATAGGAAAGGGCTGAAGAAAAAAGTCTGTGAATCTCGTACGCAGCCACAGTGCAGTTTCCTGAAGAAAGATAGGATGTTCAAATATTAATAGGATCAACCAAAGATAAGATCTTCCTGCTGCTGTAAAATGTGATTTCTAGTCAAGGGGTGTCTCAACCCGGCGAAATAAGCACAGGAAGGTCAAAGTAGCTCAAGCCTCCTTGTGAGTCCCTCGCTGTTGTTGACTGGGAACGCCTGTCAGGATCACAGACCGTGACGGTTCCGGCAAGGGTTGCGGGTCAAGAAGTTGGTCTGGTCCCTTGGGGTGGAACTAAACACATGGCTGCCCAAAGCCTGCCCACAACTTTCTTGATGTACACTAAACTGGGAAAAATCATTCTTTAAATCCATTAAGATGGGTTTCTTTATACCATAGTAAGTATAACTCTTTTCAATTTTAAAATAGTTTTTAAAATAACGGAAGCTTTCAATCTAACCCATTCCAGATTATCGCACGATTGCTTCCAATGAAAACCATCCATGTTCAATCACCGTGGTTATTTGAAACATCTTTTTGGGGTAGTTTTAATATTTTGAAATGTTAACAGTTTTAGAATGCCTACTCTTTCTACAAAGAACGGTTCGAAAATGAAATAATTGACAAGTATTATTTGCCATGTGTTTCGTGGTGTGTGAGCTATTACAACAAAAATTACATAAACAATTTCCATAAAATTTTGATAACATGTTTGGTGAAAACCCAATATAAATGCAGTCAGAGGTAGGGGTTGGCGATATGGTTATGGATTTTTTTTTTCCACACAAATCAGATTTAAAAATGTTTTGCCCCTTCGCTTATATCGTAGAAACCACAAATGACAATGAAATTATTCAAATCAAGTTTAATGTTTGCCCTTTTTGTTTTTTTATGTTTATTCTCCTGATACCAATTAAAATAAAAGAACAAAATACGTTTGTAAACACAATCCCTAATAAATTAACGTTTTAAATGTTCAACAAGTTAGCATAATAAAATAAAGCATCAAATTACAGGGCTCGGCTGTTACATATGTCTGTGGCACCGAGCCCCCTCCAGCTCTCTCACACTTTTAAAAAAAATAATATTTACAGTTTTACAAGTGAGGCAGGTCAAAGATTTCCAACATGTTGATAAATCACTGTTTTTTGGAATGTACTATAGCTGTAAATGGGCACCATATTTGGTAATGTTCAGCACAATTGATTCGGTGATTGCCTTCCAACGGGCTCCATTCTTGTTATACGGAAAACAATGTCAACTGGATTTCGCTCTCGTTGTCTGTTTGTTTTGTCAAGAACTCACTTTATTGATAATTTTTTTTAGAGGTGTTAGAAAAGTTGCTAAATATAGCGACCAAATTGCCAAGTGGGCAACAGTGCCTGTGCTTTTTGAAACTAGCACCTCTGTTTGTAGCCATGCTGTTAGAGGAAGCAATGCATGTCAGTGGGAACTAGTTTTGAACAGAAGTTGCTAAAAATAATTGATTTTATTTTATTTTATGTTTTGTCCTCATGACAACCTAACTTGAATTAATCAGTAAAAAAAAATATTAATTTCCTATTCATGATCCACCCCTGAATCCCCCCAGGAGATTGCAAATACTGGAGTCCCATCTGTCAAGTGTGTTTGGTCATTTACCACAAACCAGAAAGCAGCCTAAAATTAACTAAAACAGAAATGGACAAACATTCATGGATACAACGCTCCACATTGACCATTTGTTTCCTATTTTGTCATTTAAGTCATCTAAATCCATCACCCCAGAATTAAAAATGGGATGGTCCCATCCTCCATCTGCCATCTTCTGTGAACTAGAAAGTGGCCTTGTAACATAAAAATGATCAAACAAACACAGGACTGATGCTCAATTGTACGGTTTTTTTTTTTTAATTCTCTTGTTTTTACCGGTTCAGGGTGTTTTTTTTTTTTTTTAAATCTTCCATTTTTTTTCAGTGTTCTTTTTAATGTTTTCTTTTTAGATGGGAACCAATCCCAAAACACTTACTGGTTGTTTTTTTTTTTTTTTCAATGCAATTATAATGGGCGTTAATTATCTGCAGATTTTTGCTATTCGCGATCTGGCCCCCTCCCTATCCCCGCAAATAGCGGGGTCCACTGTATTTCTTTGCAATTTTTTTTTCTGAATGTTGATTATATTAAACACTGCCTATGGCAAGCAGTGTTGGACATTATAGTTGTATAGTGAGAGTTAGTAACTTAACTACATTTGTGATAGTTTAGGCTATGCTTTTCACCCAAAAAATATAGACTAACCTTGATGTTTTAGACATTGCAAATCAAAGTCTGTAAATTCTTGTCAATCTTATTGGTCTTTTGCAGCCCTTGGAATGATCTCATAATTCCAATTTTACATTCTTAGCAAAAAGTAACTCTTGAAGTGAACAGACAGAAGTATGTCCTGAATGGACAACAGAGAAATGTATGTTCAATGCATCACATTTTAAAACATTTTAATTCCCACTTGAGTGATGACGGTGCATAGAGTTCACAACAGTCAATAGGATCTTCAACCGTCCTCACATGGTATACAACAACCATATGTGTGACATACATTTGTGAAAGCAGCACAGCAGGCGAGTCAGTAGATAAGAGTGGATGTGATGACACTTCAATATGAGAGGAGAGAATCCACCACATTTTTCTTCCTGATATGGAAAACTCCAAAGTCAATGTTTGAGGATTAAAAGGCTTCTTTATGCCTTTCCGTCCTTTTCTAGCGCTGTCTCTCCATCCGTCAGCTGTGTTGTCCTCTCATAGTGCCTGCTTTCACTTTTTGCAGCATGTCACCACCTAGTAAAAGAGATCTTTATCATTCCAGAGAGGCTTGCGGTCCGCCACCGACTCTCAGGTACACTTTACCCCCTTTGGGATTAAGCGGGGACGTGCGGTCAGGAGAAGCAGGGGAGGCAGAGGCTCACCTGCATGTGAAGAGTTAAAAAAAAAATAATAATAAATTACATAAAAGTATTTTACCTTTCAGTTCTCTGATCTGTTCTTTATAATGATTTTCATTTTGGATCCAATATTGTCTATGAGTTTATCATTAAATTTGTTGAATTTGCGTATTTCCTGTTTAAATGTATGGGTGAGAGGGGAAAGGCCGAATGCGAGTATGGTATCTGTGGAATGATCAAGATTCTCCCATTGAAAAGACTCAAAACATTTATTCGGAATAAGACTCATCAAGAAAGACTTTCTTTGCTGGGAAGACTGTAATCCCTTTTTAGATTGAGAGACATTTGAGGCTCAATGTAGAAAATTAGGACTCTTGCAGGAAAGTAACAGAGTTAAGGTAAAACAACTAAACATTTTTAATTTTACCAAAAATGAGCTTAGGCTATGCAGCAAATAACCCAAATTAAAATTAAAGCTAGACTTTGAACTTAAATATTTTTTGTTATTCTTTTGTTGTGCAGTTTGTAGTGGGTAATAAGCTCTTGCGTTTGAAATAATTGATAGATTATTTATTCAACATATAAACACTTCATAGGAACAAAAGTAAATTTAAAAGAAAGAAAAATAACATCAGTAGATGTCTTTGTTCAGCACAGTTTACATTTTGAAAGGGAGTAGGAAGAAGTAAAACCTTATGTATTTATCTAACTTATCTATAACATTCTTTATGGCCAAATATTTGTGTAAAAGGAATGCTGATATAGATATATTTCTTCATGTCTGGCTGCCAATTTAATGGCTAATATGCCACTCTGTTTGGCTCATAAATTTGTATATCTGACTCTAATATTAATGCCTCACCAGCCATGAACCTCACCGCACGTCACTGGCCGTTAACGTCACCTGAGGCAAGCGTACAAAGGGCGGCCCGAGGTTGCACTAATGCCGTGGGTGTCTTCTTAAACCTGCAGATGACGGCGTTGAGGGCAAGAGGGAGGCGGGCGGCCAAGCAGGAGACTCCAAGGAATACTGCGCCTCAGATAAGGACATTGTAGAGGTGGTGAGAACTGAGTATGTGTACACGCGGCCGCCGCCTTGGTCTGACGTCTTGCCCACTATCCACATCATCACGCCCACCTACAGTCGACCTGTGCAAAAGGCCGAGCTGACACGGCTGGCTAACACATTCCTCCACATTCCCAACCTACACTGGATCCTGGTGGAGGATTCCCAAAGAAGGACGCCTCTTGTGACGCGGCTCCTCAGAGAAACGGGCCTCAACTACACCCACCTAAATGTCGAGACGCCAAGGAACTATAAGCTGCGGGGCGACACTAGGGACCCTAGAATCCCCCGGGGTACCATGCAGAGGAATCTGGCTCTCCGGTGGCTGAGGGAGACCTTTAACGCTAATAGCACTCAAGCTGGAATAGTCTACTTTGCTGACGACGACAACACTTATAGCCTGGAGCTCTTTGAGGAGGTTAGTGGCCATTTCTTGTGTCTGCTTGCTTCACAAAACTTTTCTTCTCATGCTCTTCTTCTCTACCTTTTGTTGAGCCTGGTGAAAAGCCAGAAAGGGAAAAGCAAAATGTTCATCCTTTGATGCTTGCTGAACTGAGGTCTTGTGAGGTATTCTAAGTTCTTGCTTGAAACCTTGCATGATGGCCCTTGTTTCTTAGGTATAAAGTGTTTCCAAAAAAAATCTACGAATCATCATCATCTTTCCTGAAATAAATGAAAATGCAATTAATTCAATCCAGCCGTCCCCCCAAATAAATATTTCTCTATAATATTGTACTTTATAAAAACATACAGTAATGATGTAGTTAAATAGAATGTAAAGAATTAAACAATGTTTGCCACATTTTTGCTTAAATTCAATGGACATTGTGCTCCTCCTTCTGGTGTGTGTACCTTGGTCAACTGAAGGAAGTGTAGTACAGACGTCCAAATAAAAATGGAGCTGTTCAAAACTCTTTGGTATGTCGCAATAATATTTGTCATTCTTTACAGAGGATAAAACATATTTGACTTTGAGGATTGTTATCTTACCTGTCTCTGTGTTACTCCACAGTGCGTTAAAATAGTCATTGCTTGAAGGGTTAAAACACAGCAACACAGATTGTATTCATTAGCCCGTCTATGACATTTTGCATTGTTTGTTAGCATTGAGCTAAACTGCCTTATCTAAAGCAAAGCTATGTGGTTGTTTGTAATACATTTGTCTAAAAAGATAGATCAATAGATAGATAGATAGATAGATAGATCTTTGATGTTTAGTTTCACAGTAAACTTTAACTGGGAGTGACAATAAACAGCTGGAAGCCTCTATTTTGAATTGTTCAAAGAGTGATGGCTCGTGTCTCCAAAAAACCTGTAAGTTGGGACACTCAAGGCACTGCTGTAGTTATGTTTTGATGCTGGCTGAACTGAAAACTCAAATCTCAGGTGTGACATCATGTATGATGGCAGTTTAAACAACACCGTTTTGCGGTACTTTTTGCGCAAAATTTTAATTACTTTTCAAATTCTACAACCTCAAGGGTGTTTGAACTAAGAGGTATGCTGTAGTTCCACGAGTACCCAATAAAGGGTTAAAAGCCTTAAAAGCTGTCCTAAAGCTGCCCGCTGTCCGAAGGAGTGATGGAAATTGGTGCATTGATTAGGAAGGCGAAATTCAGCAGCTCCAGAGTGTCCCTATTGACTCTATTGTGTCGCTGAATGTTCATTGTTCCACTTGCTTTATGGGAAACCAATGGCAGTATAGAACACTGCTCAATCAGGCTGCTTTGTAGCAAACTGTGATCCATAAAGAACACAACATTTTCACTCAGACCCAGTCATTAACAAGCAATATGTTTGGCTCCATAATCAGCACATCTACCAGCCAGCCATTTTGACATCAGCTGAATTAACCGAGTAGAGGCACTCAGGCAACATTCTTCAGGTATTGGTCCAGAGAGAGCTCGTAGCGTGCAGTGTGTCAAGTATTGACGGGGTCTGTCGTTACCTTTCCCTGGAAATCAGCCAAAGTGCTCAGTCTCCTTCAGAAGTGCTCCATCACCTCCAACAGGTCCATTTATGTGGCAGTGTAACAGCCCTGAAAGGACAGAGACGCCAGAAACAAAGAGTGGACAATAAAATCAAAGACAGACGCAAATCCGACTGCGGTGACTTTTGCTGACACCATAGAAAATATGACCCTCGTCTGCAACTTGACAACTGTGCAAACAAGGTTGAAAGGAGAGTGCGTGCCGATATGTGCTTTATATTGAGGTCATCATTTTCTAATGCTGCTACCAAAATAAGCTTTTGCTTTCAATATCCAAAACAATCTGTGGATAATATTGATCAAGAAAGGGAAATTATCTCAATCCAATCGAACCTCTGAATTTAAACACAATCCGTTTCAGCACACAGCCTCACCTTTCACTTCCATTTTCTTCTCTAAACAATCAAGCCGCTCTTTCTTTCTTGCGAAAAAGCCAAAGTAAAAGCAAAACAGACACCCACAGTTAATGCTTTGACGATCTTGAGCTCAGGCATGACAACAGTTTGAATTCTGATGTGATTTTGTGTTTCTGAGCATTTTTTTTTTTTGTCAAATTCCAGTTTGCACAATCACAGGGCCAATGGACTTCAGTTTTAAGCAGCATGCAACTGTCCATTGTGTCAAATATCACAAAAAAATACATGTGTTCAAACACTGAATGGAAATACTGACTATATTGCTGTTGTTGCCTTGAGTGTCATTGATTTCTTTCTAAAGGCATACTTTTCAGTTCGTGTCTTTAATTAAAAACAAACAAAGAAACTTTGCAAGTTATTGAGCCTCCATAAAATTGTTTGTTTCCATCTCAAATTAATTATTTATATCATCATATATAATACATTTACAGTATATTTACTCTGCGGCAAAAACTATGCAATTATATAACTTGCCTCTGACATTTTTTTCATCCCTTAAGAATGCAAGACAGAACAAACACAAAATTAAAAAAGATGCTGTTTGAGTCAGTGCGACGCTCTGTGCTTGCCGCATTGAAATATATCTGCATTTGCAATGCTAAATGTGTTTATTTAATAGAATTTAAATAACTGAACGGCCGACACATCAAGGTCCTGAAATCAAAACAACTGCTGCACATTTTGATTGTTTGGACACAATCCCTTATCGCAAGAAGGCACAAATGACGCATATCAATGAATTTCTTTTATCGTCCCTGCATCCCCAAGGATTGTGCATTGAATGAATACTTGCCTTTTCTCTTCTTTTTGGGGAGAACAGATGGACTGACTTTTCTTTAACAGTCTCTTTGTCTTAGACACACAGCAACAATGAATAAGAAAATCGGACGTATTGAGCATAATAATCACATCAGTGGGAGAGCGTATATTAGTTACATAGTACTAGTTAATGTCTTTTAAAACTCATTAGTTGTATTGCTATTGTTGTATTGCTAGCACTGAAGTATAAGTTATATGGCAATGTTACTTCCTCCGAATAAAAATGCATAATGAGTTATGCATTAATTTCACCTCCAAAAAACTGCAGAATCCTCAAGTACAGTATGAAATTTAACTTGAATACACTGACAATGTCAAAACAAGAGATTCCTAACAATACAGACTTTAATAGGCTTACTTTCCATCAAACGTTTGTACCATTTTACAAAATGAAAGAATAATGCAATAAATGTATTTTTTTACCCCCACAAATTTAAATAAAATGTATTAACTTTCACTATAAATCCTCACCTGATATGCACATTCAGAATCAGTTTTTTATAATAATTTTGTATATACCGGTATTGTGCTGCAATCCAACTACAGTATATTTATAATTTCATATGTACATGTGACTAAAAAGCAAAGCCTTGAGAGAGTCTCAGTTGGTGAAATGTAAGTGCTGTAATTTGTTCGCGATTGTCCATTTCAGTTGTGGTCAGCCGTGTTGCATGACCCAAATTATTACTCGACATCAACATCTATTCTGCATAAATCAGTGATGAAGGACAAAACATACATGGATTCATTACAACTACCACAAATCATGAAGCACTTAGTTTTCAATGAAATAGCTTCTTTATAATATATAAAGTATAGTTTACAGTTGGCTGCCCAGTAAAAATTGACTCACAGCCCATTTTGGGAAAACCTGCTTTCACCGAATAGGGCTATAAGCTGCTTTGTTTGGCCTATTTGCTTGGGATTCTTGTTTTTGTTTTGTTTTTGTTTTTCTTTTCTTTTCCCCAATCCCTGGATGAGCCACACTCATTTTTCACTTTTTCATTCTGGAAGCGAAAGTGACATCGCGTATACCGCACTTGATTATTTGCTATACTGTATTTCAGTGGAACATGCAAGAAAGATGTGTGTGCGGTTAGTGGCGTGTGGGTACTAAACCTTTTTAGATCCTTGAATTACCAATGAATGTGGTAATTATTACTCATTTCAATATTTTCTACCCTTGTCTTCTGACAACAAATTGCGATGCACTTACTGTATGTTAAATAAAAACTAGCCAGTAAGTGCACTGCCGATACTACAAGTCCCAGAATGCATTGTAAAAGCGGGATTTTTGCCATGAACAGTAGATGCCCCCCTCTCTTTGAGGAGTACAATAACTTGTTTGCACTCATGTAGTTGACTTGAATCAGTGGTGGTTTTATGTTGCAAATCAGTGCTTCAGAATGCACATTTAAAACACCAGTAAATGTATTAATTGCAAGCTGCTGTACAATTAATTTTCTGATATTTTAGTAGTAAGAATCAGATAGGTCAAGCCCTGAAAGGTGCACAGGTGTGGGTGAGCAAAGCACGCTGTTCAATCGCAGCGTATGATGAAAGATCCACCAGCATCAAGATCCACCTTGATATAAAAAGATAGCAGCAACCATCACATGGATGCACAAATGAAAACACTCGCTCTCTCGTCTCCCATTAAAGCCCAGAGCTCATTAAGACAGCGCATCCTTCCAATTTGCATCTAGGTGCTTGGCACAGTAAGCGCCGATCTCGAGTCCCACAAGCATCCAGTCCGCTTCATGTTGTTCAAACTCTGCCGCTCTGTCAGCTGGTGAGCTTGACCACAGAACTCACCACCACATCACAGTTTTCAAACGCACAAGGTGAAAAAAATTAAATACAATTTTTAAAAAAGGGCCTACTTGCATTGGGGTTTCAAAGGCGCATACGTTTTACGTTCATTCGTTATTACCACACGTAAAATGTTTGGCGTGCAGATTCTTTGTATCATCTCTGTCTCTTCTCCGTGCACCTTGATTTTATGCACAAAAGAGGTACTCACATCATTATTTCAGCGACAGAGACTTTGATTAAATAAGAGAAATAACAATAATAATAAAAATATCTACCTTTTAAGGCTGTAGCTGCAGCCCTTAAAAGATACCCTAGGCACTCCCTGTTGGGAGAAATTTATAGATGCCATAATGTTGCTCCTGACACTCACATTTCCTTCAAACTCCCGTATCGGGTTCTCCAACTGGCACACCTGAAAACTTTCTTGTGCCCCCAACAGGCACAAAAAGGTGCGGAGATTTAATTTTCTTTGTGTTTCAGATGAAAATTTAAAAAAAACATCAAGCATTTGGAGATAAAGGGGCTGCTCGGGTTATGATGGATTTTTGTTCCTACGGGGGCAAAGAAACACGAATTTGTTGCTCACTAGCAGATGCCAAAGCAGTAGTAAAGTCATACTCCTGATAAATATCCCTCCATCCATTATCCGTACTGCTTATCCTCACTGAGGTCGCAGGCTTGCTTGAGCCAATCCCAGCTGACTCTTGGCGAGAGGCGGGCACAGTAAACCCTGAACTGGTCGCCAGCCAATTGCAGGGCACAAACAACCATTCGCACTCACATTCGTACCTACGGGAAATTTAAAGTCTTCAATTAACCTACCATGCATGTTTTTGGGATGTGGGAGGAAACCAGAGTACCCGGAGAAAACCCACGCAGGGACGGGAGAACATGCAAACTCCACACAGGCGAGACCGGATTTGAACCCGGGTCCTCAGAACTGTGAGGCAGATGTGCTAACCAGTCTTCCACCGTGCCGCCCCTGGTGGATATTTGTAGGAGAAAAAAAACACTAAATAGTAAATACAGTAAATACGGCAGTCACTGAGTGTGCCTTATTGTGCCAGGTGATGTCTTCTTGCGACTTTGCAAATTAGTTCAATGCATGCCGTTCGGAACGTCAAAGTGTCATTATTACAGTAAATATTGTATGAATAACATTTCTTGGTCATAAATATAGAACAGTCAAATTAAAAAAGTAAGTACGGTAGTAATTGAGTTTCTTTTTCCACGTGACAACGCTGTAACCTCAAAATGTCACATGCTGGGTCCATCGTTAACTGAGGACCGCATGTAGTTGCGAGCAATCTACAGTTTTTAATTTGAAGCTTGGGAGGTAACATACAAACCACCTATACTCTTTCTAATACAGTTCACCAATGCATTGGGTTAGTTGCCACTTTGTCTGATTGCCTTACTTGAAAAGAGACGTTTGGGGGGGAATTGTTTTTGAACAGTCTGTGGAAGGCCTTCTGTTCAAGCAGTGTACAGAGCAAGGTCCGTTAAGAGATGTTTGGATGAGTTACTCAATAGTCACCGTCTTTCACGATGAATAATAGCAGCATCTCTAAAAAGCCTCCATCAACGTGTTTAGTGTCTCACTGTCATGTCAACTTTTTCCCATGACTAAATCCTAACTTCACTCTTCTCCCTGCTAGATGAGATCAACTCAAAAAGTTTCTGTGTGGCCAGTTGCCTTTGTGGGCGGCCTGCGCTACGAATCCCCCAAAGTCAATGCGGCTGGGAAGGTGTACGGCTGGAAGACGGTGTTCGACCCCCATCGGCCCTTTGCCATCGACATGGCCGGCTTCGCCATCAACCTGAGGCTCATCCTCTTCAAGCCTCAGGCGTACTTCAAGCTTCGTGGGGTGAAGGGAGGCTACCAGGAGAGTAGTTTACTACGAGAACTTGTCACACTCAACGACCTGGAACCCAAAGCAGCCAATTGCACCAAGGTAATTCAATGCATTTTTTATGGTTCGTACTATAGATTTACTGGCATTGAGCAGCTAGTGGTTAGGGAAGCCACACAACTTTGTATCAGGAATATAAAACAGAAATGGTGTGTTTAAATGAATGTGAACTACTTAAGTAATAAATTTATTTTCACCGAATAATCAAATTTAGGGGAAAACTAGTGGCTGAGTGACTTGAAATCTGCTTTACAGCTTCATTGTATATTGTACATTATTCTAAACAGACTGACTCCCTATATATATATATATATATATATATATCCATCCATCCATTTTCTGAGCCGCTTCTCCTCACTAGGGTCGCGGGCGTGCTGGAGCCTATCCCAGCTGTCATCGGGCAGGAGGCGGGGTACACCCTGAACTGGTTGCCAGCCAATCATACAAACAAACAACCATCCGCACTTACATTCACACCTACGGGCAATTTAGAGTGTTCAATTAATGCATGTTATTGGCATGTGGGAGGAAACCGGAGTGCCCGGAAAAAACCCACGCAGGCACGGGGAGAACATGCAAACTCCACACAGGCGGGGCAGGTGATTGAACCCCGGTCCTCAGAACTGTGAGGCTGACGCTCAAACCAGTCGTCCACCGTGCTGCCATATATATATCTATATATATATATATATAGATATATATAGATATATATCTATATCTATATATATCTATATATAGAGCGAGAGAGAGAGAGAGAGAGAGAGAGAGAGAGAGAGAGAGAGAGAGAGAGAGAGAGAGAGAGAGAGAGAGAGAGAGATAGGGCGGCACGGTGGCCGACTGGTTAGAGCTTCAGCCTCACAGTTCTGAGGTGCGGGGTTCAATCCCCGTCCCCGCCTGTGTGGAGTTTGCATGTTCTCCCCGTGCCTGTGTGGGTTTTCTCCGGGCACTCCGGTTTTCTCCCACATCCCAAAAACATGCATTAATTGGAGACTCTAAATTGCCCGTTGGCATGACTGTGAGTGCGAATGGTTGTTTGTTCCTATGTGCCCTGCGATTGGCTGGCAACCAGTTCAGGGTGTACCCCGCCTCCTGCCCGATGACAGCTGGGATAGGCTCCAGCACGCCCGCGACCCTAGTGAGGAGAAGCGGCTCAGAAGATGGATGGATAGATAGATAGAGAGAGAGAGAGAGAGATCAGAAGTTGAAAATATCAAATTTAATTCAGTCTACCATGCAATTCTAAGACCAAACAAACAAACTAATTGCAGAGAAAATACTGTTATAAAAACCCCAAAACATTTAACCCGCAAATGCTCATAATGCTCATAAGAAAGGGTTAGTTCAGTCGTAGCATCATATTTTTTCATAACTGTATTCTGGTATTCTGAGACAGATTCTGCACCCTTGCGCTTTGTGTGAGGGTGGTCTGTCATCGAATGGTTCACATGGATGTATAATGTATAATGCAGTGTCCATGCACCAGCCCTGCTCATATAGCCCATGGGCAGTTCGCACTCCTGTAAAGCTTTCCACAGTCAGCCGGCGGGCTTCAGCTAGCCAGCATCCATATGCCAAGCTCAAAGAGACAGAGAAAGATACTGTCAACCAGCTTGGTCTTGACCTCCCTCAGACATCCACAGGGGTAAATGAAAGGCAGGCGAATCGGGGAACAGCCAGCCAGTGAGCGAACAGGAACTGGGGGAAATAGCGATGTCAGGACACCGCGCTGATTACAGATGAGGAGGACTGAGAGAAGGGGTGGATCGAGACGTGGGAAACCAAAATTGGGTGAAGTTACACATTGTGCGTCTTTACAAGTGTGACAATTAACCTCGTTTATACCTGCACAAAGTGGGAGTGGGCTCCTGGCACATCTAAAACATCCTATACATAATTCAGTAGAGTCACAGCAAGATGACAGGAAGGAGGTCACTCTGTCTATCGATACCTAGCGTTCTTCGGTCTGTTTTAGGGCACTATATACATTTAAGTTATTATAATCATTATTATTGTTATTATTAGTATTATTAGTATTAGTATTAGTATTGTTGTTAGCCCTGCTAAAAAAAATGCTGAAAGCTAAATTGTCAAGCATATTTCATTTCACTAAATTGACTTTAAAAAAAAAAAAACATTTTTAAACTATAATATTTTTTTTATTCACTTTTAGAATGTACAGTATTTTCAATGCTTTGGCACTGCACGTAGAAATAAAAGCAGTTAGGAGAATTAGAGATTAACTCCTTTAAACAGTGTTGTGACACTGAAAGTAACTGGGTCTGCCATAGATGTAAAAAAAAAAAAAAAAAAAAAAAAAAAAACATCCCCGCTAAATGAGCAGTTTCTTTACATTAAATATTGTCAACTATATACTGTGTGCGTGCAGTACAAATCTGGTGGGGATGGAGACTGTACAATGTTTTTCATTAACCAAGCGACCCAAGGATTGGCCCAAAACTCCGCACGAAAGCCAGTTAAAAATCGATGCGGTGGCCTCAGAGTCTGTCACATTTGGAAGTATGGAAGAAAAAGCAATTGTTAGTTACTGTAACACTTACTACACACTAACAGTATACTGTGGTTCTTTTTGTATGTTTTCGATTTTAGAGATTTTCGTCTGTCTATTCATAACACACTCCTGTGATGGCCCCTCTTCATTCCCATCTCCAGTAGCTACTGTCTGTTCCCCCTTCAAGTAGCACAGCAGCAGTATGGTGCCGAGCGTAGTTGAAAGACGGAGATAACTGAATGAGCGAGTGTTACTCATGTTGTTTTTCTCCATTTTTCTTTTCATCATCAGATACTTGTTTGGCACACAAGAACAGAGAAGCCCGTCCTCGTAAATGAAGGGAAAACAGGATTCACCGACCCAAATGTGGAGATTTAACCATTTCTCCCAGATCTCCTATTAAGTAAGACCATACAGTGGGCCTGAAAACTGTTTATATACTGTGTGTGTGTCTGTATGTATGTGTATATATATATATATATATATATATATATATATATATATATATATATATATATATATATATATATATATATATATATATATATATATATATATATATCATCTACATTAATTTAACATATGTTTCATTAATCAAGCCATTTTTGTCTTCTCAACCCAGTTTTCATGTCTTGATGTCTGAATAAAAAGCCAAAACGACACAGTGAGGATTAAAAAATGTATTGTGTTTCTTGCTGATTGATTGATGTCCACACTCAGCACTGGACTGCCAAATTTTACATCTTAATTCACCGACGAGTTTTACACTGTCCTGCTTATCACTTAACTCACTTGCTTTTCAGAAATAGGCTGATAACAAAATATTTACTTGGTTGTTTCATTGCACACTTGATGGGTGGGCAGGTACTGCAGAGACTCAACCACCTGTATTTGTATACAAGCTGATCACTGATTTTATTTTCTGTACATTTTGCTACTCCGCGAGACTTCCGTCAACGTGTAAGAAAATATGCTAGCGACTAGCAACTAGCAAGCCCTAAATAGTCCCAAAAAAGGCCACGCCTATCATTTGGAAACAACTGCAAAACGTGAATAAAATATGTTTTGATGAGGAGAGGCATATCCATGTAAAATCACCTGAAAATGAAGCACGTTATCAAATGCGACGCATGTATCGCTTTAAAGAGCGTAAACAAAACAATGCCGCGGAGCAATCGCTGTGGCAGTTGAAGCGCTTGCGTCGCTCTGTAAACAGGGCGGGAAGATAAGATAGTAGTTTGTCGATCACTGACGTCGTAGACAGTGTACACGGGGTTTTGTTCAGCATTAGGAGCTACTAGCTAGCATTGTTGCGTGAGTGGTCACGCAAATAGTTTGACAGTTTGCCGGCTGTCGCTGTCTGAGTTAACTGTTCCGGACAGTTGGGTTTGCACAGTGTGACATTCTCATTTGTTTGTTTTTTTATTTGCTTTATTTACAGCTCACCGCATTGTATTTGTCCCGCAAAAAGTGACGTTTCTTCTTTACGTCTTCTTCTTCTTCTTCTTCTTGATTTCCGGCAGACGAGGCATATTTAAGTGCACAGCTGTCACCAAAGAGTTAAGTGATGAACACCTACCTACAACAGAGCCAAACCCTAAGAAATACATTAAAATAACAAATATTGAAGCCATAATTTAATAAAGATTACAATTATAGAGTAATAATTATGCTGCACAATTGAATAGTGCGCAGAATTATTTTCATCCTCTATATACTTTAATAACTGTTCCGCGGTAATGTTCTTGACATAATTCACAAAATATGGAAATTCAGACAAATTGTTCTGGAAGTGAACTTCTATCGGTTAGCAACGCTGCTGTCATAGCCATAAATGATTAATTTGACTAATAATTGGCATAATAATTCATTCCGATGTTTCAGTTTTCGGCCTTGGGTTTCTCATGTCCAGTTTTTTGTTTTAGTTAAGAATTTTCATTTCGGCGCATCACTAATTTTGAGATCATTATATTTCGAAATACTTTAAGGGAAAAGTAATTCATGTCTTTGTGATGTTTATGATTCTTAAATAAACATTCTTTATAGTGTAAATCAATTTGGTCTGGTCCTGTTTCATACATTTATAAACTTTAATACAATAAAAATCTGCCCTGCGATTGGTTGGCGACCAGTGCAGGGTGTCTCCCGCCTCGCGCCCAAAGATAGCTGGCATAGGGTCCAGCTCGCCCGCGACCCTAGTGAGGATAAGCGGTACGAAAAACGGATGGATGGATGGAGAAAAAATATTGAGTCATCGAATGCCAACATAAGACGTAAAGGATTAGGCCATATTGCCCAGCACTAGTGTACAGTATAAAAGAGGAAAGGCCACCATTTGAGGAAATACTGTGTGACTGGTAGAGCGCACATGCATTTAATTTGATGGCAAATACCTTGGCCAACTTGTGCTGCTCAAGATCAGTATGGTTCTTGCCATAATATAGGACAAATAACAATACAGAACGAGACGACAGCATGGTACACTAGTGGTTAGCACAGCTGTGTGGTTCAGGATGGAATCTCAGCTTTGTCCTTCCTGTATAGAGTGTGCATCTTCTCCCCGTGCTCACGTAGGTTTTTCTCCGGGTCCACCAGCTTCCACCCACAACAACAAAACATGCGTGTTGGGTTCACTGAAAACTCTACATTGCCCATTGACGTGAATCTGTGTAGGAATGGTTCGTCCATCTGTGCCCGGCGATATACTGGCATCCAGTCCAGGGTTATCCCGTCTCCCACCCAAAGTCAGCTGGGATAGGCTCCAGCTCACCTCTGACCCTAATGTGGAGAAGCACTATATCGAAAGGATGGATGAGTTTAGAAAATAGTGGTAAAAAGACAGTGCTTACGAAAAATATATCTCCTGGTCTCCCATTTGATGAATTTAAAGAAATATCTATATATTGAAGCAACTTTCCTTATTGTGTCTTTTACTTTCTGTTTCAGGCGTTGGTCTCCGGATTCCTGCACATGCATTGATGAAGATGGCCTTTGAGGTCCAAGATATGACATTTTTCTGAGAAATTGACAAAGCCGTATCAATGTATTATATCAAAGCACAGATTGGTGAGCGGCGGCGTTTATTTATGAGGTGTGCGAAAGAGACATTTTCAAGGACGCTCCAGAAGACAGTGTGGGTGTCTCGCTAGGGCAACCTGACGAAAAGACGGCACAATTTCATCCAAGTCAGGTTCTAGAAAAATAACTTCACCTGAAGAAAAGGAAACTGCTGAAATTCATCCAAGAAGGAAGGACAATGAAATTAAATGGCGTAACATGTCTTTTGGATTTTACTCCAAATAAAACACTGGAAGGGAAGGAATGTTCTTTTGATAACAATGTAATGTTTGATTTAATTTAATAGAATTTGTTTAGGTGTTGACAAAACTACTGACTCGTACATTTACATTTACTCCTGGGTTACCATAATTCATGCATATAAATCACAATGAACACTTGAAGATGCCCCAGTTGGAAATGTACATCAAAAGGAAAGCATTGCACCTTTTACTTAGCACTTAAAAATACACTGATGGTGTTTCTTTGTGATAACGTGTAAATAGAAATGATTCATGGGAGCAATCAGGAACCATTGTTTAAAATGTACCGTAACTACTGTATTTATGCTGGTCCATTATGAAAAATAGCACACCTTTTTGGTCAGAGGTTCAGTTTGTGTTGAAAAATCAATGCTGAAAAGCCATTTGTGCAATTGTTTATCGACGTAATAAAGGTTTCCCCTTCTCGATGCATAGTCACGTATACACACAAAACACCAGAAGAAGCAAATTAGGCATATTGATCGGTTAGTCAATCATTAAGAATTTGTGTGGAATTGTTTTATCTCATCTTGAAGAAATTGAGGCAAAATAGAGTTCACTGTTCATTTACTCTCATGAACTATTGTGACAAGTTGAGCTTGCCTGCACTGTGGCTCAGTACAACACTTGCTCGGAAACAGGAGTTCAGAACATTCAGAGAGGAATTATCCTATCCCATATCTAACTAAATTTTATAAAATCCATTACTATTGAAAATTGTGCAAGAATCTGTAATAGGTTTGTATTTGACTACTTGAAAGCATGTGCAAGAGTTGAGCACTCTTAAAATGTCATGCCGCAACATTCTCCACAAACAATGAAAACACTATATTTGTCACGTATGGGAAGGAGCTGGATCCAAGAGCAGGTGGAGGCAGATGTAAAATGATGAACAGTTTATTGAGGAAAGGAAATGGTGGTGGTCCTTGGTGGGCTGACAGGCGGTGGTGAGGACAGGTGGCTGGCTTGGTGCCAGGAATGACATGGATCAGGAACACGGGGGGGGGGGGGGGGGGGGAAACACTGAGAACAAGGAGACACAGGAGTCAAAAAAAGGAAACGAGGAATAGAGTTGCTTACGTGAGGTAAATGGGCCATGGTACCGCTGTAAGTAGCTGCAATACTTTGGCAAGATTTTCCTGGAAGAGGCAGGCTTATATACCGGGGGTGATGAGGCTGATTGGAGACAGGTGCTGAAAACAGCGAGGGGAGGAGGGAGAGAGAGAGGACGCTGAGCGTCCTCCCGGCTCCAATAATGGAACTGCGGGGCAGTATATGACAATATTTTCCCATTAAAATCGTGTTTTTAATTGCCAAAAAGTCACAGCACTTGAGTATGGATAAGCCACTTTGTTTTCATGAAATCCATTAAAACACATTTTCTTTCATCACCCAAAAATATCAATTTTCTATTACTTAGGATGATTTAGTTTTCGTACAGAATCTTACTAAATTCTAGACTCACGCAGGCTTTTGGATAGCATTGCATTAGATGCATTGGTTAAGGATCATCACAAAATACTCCTGAATGACTCTTAAAAAGATGAACACATTTCATACATGCCCTCCATTATTTGAATTTCCAACACATAATTGTTTATAGTCATACTTGACAGCTGGATAAGAAAAGCACAATAATTTGGCTGAACACATCTTTTGGAGAGTTGCATTCTTAATTACATTATTTCATGAATATCCAGATGTCGTGCCTGAACGCAACTATAGACATAATAATAATGTAATAAGCCTCTATGGTCTGTGACAGTAATATTTGCAACATTTTCAACTTGATAAATCAGCGCTTACTGTATCTTAACAGCGTCGGGAAGAAGCAATTGGAGATGATACAAACAGTGAGCCTCTGTGTCACTGCCAAGTTATCTCTCAACACACGCGTCACCCAAAATACAACGCAGCAGGAGGGGGAACACAAAAAGATTGTTCCAGTCTAAATATTACATTGGAGTACATCAAAATACTGTCTCAGAAAAGGACAAAACACAGCCATGCTGGCTGCTTTTATTTACTGCATGATTGTGCACTTGGTCGGCCATTGGCGTCACATCCTGCAATTTGATCTACTGTTATTTTTTGACGTTTTACATTTGTATTTATTTGACGTATAGGTGTGCAATAAAATCATAGCACTGTCTGCCCGCTCAAAAAAGAAAAAAGGGAAAAAAAAGCATGCATACACACACACACACACACTGTAATCAATCTATGGATCATCATATCAACAAATGAGTAATTAGCAATAGTAGATTTAAATAATTTAAAACGTTTTTAATTGTCGAGAATCTAAGTGTGAAGTCATTCAGCAGCTCACAGAGAATCCATTGGCGCATAAGCAGTATGGCTTTTTAATGTCACTTGATAAGTATTGACAGCCCTTTCAAGGCTTCTAAGGCACAATACACTTCACGTAAGCCCTTCCTTGTTCCCTCATCCTCACAGTCATCCTCATGTGAATCACACTTTATGCATGGGACTCTTTAAGGTCGTCCATTTGCCTCTGCAAGTTTGTCTCAGAGGAAGATGGTGGTTCAAAAATCATGAAAAAATAAACAACTAAAAACATCTTGACTGACTTGACTATTATGTTCATTTATTTCTGCTATTCCTATTTAGTATGCAGTGAGTAGCCCTGTGCTCATGTTTCCCATTCTTCTCCAAGGGGTAGAAGACACAACCATCTAAGATTTTACAGAAATGCTCAAGATTCTTTTTTCAGCTTTGTATGGCCCCTTGTAGGTCACTCATGGGGCATGATCATGTGTGTTCCAAATCCCTAATAAAAGAGTTCGGGTGTTTTAATGATAGACCTGAGGGTTGTGTCATTGCTTCTCTGGACAAGACTGCGGTAGGTTGATTGAAGAATAAATTGCCAATAGGTGTGAATGTGAGTGGTTGTTTGTTTACATGTGCCCTGCGATTGGCTGGCGACCTGTTCAGGGTGTACCCTGCCTCTCGCCTGAAGATAGCTGGGATAGGCTCCAGCATGCCCGCGAGCCTAGTGAGGAGAAGTGGTACGGAAGATGGATGGATGGATGGCTCTGTAATATTACACTTTATGAACTTCTTTTTCCCCTCCTTGAGCCGTCACCTTGTCGTGGTGGAGGGGTTTGTGTGTCCCAGTGATCCTAGGAGCTAAGTTGTCTGGGGCGTTATGCCCCTGGCAGGGTCACCCATGACAAACAGGTCCTAGGTGAGGGACCAGACAAAGCACGGCTCAAAGACCCCTAATGATGACGACAAACAATGGACTTCGTTTTCCCTTGCCCGGACGCGGGCCACCGGGGCCCCCCACTGGAGCCAGGCCTGGTGGTGGGGCTCGAAGGCGAGCGCCTGGTGGCCGGGCCTGCACCCATGGGGCCGGGCCGGGCACAGCCTGAAAGGGTAACGTGGGTCCCCCTTCCCATGGGCTCACCACCTGTGGGAGGGGCCATAGGGGTCGGGTGCAGTGTGAGCTGGGCGGTGGCCGAAGGCGGGGACCTTGGCGATCCGATCCCCGGCTACAGAAGCTGGCTCTAGGGACGTGGAATGTCACCTCTCTGGCAGGGAAGGAGCCCGAGCTGGTGTGTGAGGTCGAGAAGTTCCGACTCGATATAGTCGGACTCGCCTCCACACACACCTGGGGCTCTGGTACCAGTCCTCTCGAGAGGGGTTGGACTCTCTTCCACTCTGGAGTTGCCCATGGTGAGAGGCGCCGAGCAGGTGTGAGTATACTTATTGGCCCCCGGCTCGGCGCCGGTACGTTGGGGTTCACCCCGGTGGACGAGAGGGTAGCCTCCCTCCGCCTTCGGGTGGGGGGACGGGTCCTGACTGTTGTTTGTGCCTATGCACCAAACAGCAGTTCAGAGTACCCACCCTTTTTGGAGTCCTTGGAGGGGGTGCTGGAGAGCGCTCCCGCTGGGGACTCCATTGTTCTGTTGGGGGACTTCAATGCTCACGTGGGCAATGACAGTGAGACCTGGAAGGGCGCGATTGGGAGGAACGGCCCCCCCGATCAGAACCCAAGCGGTGTTCTGTTATTGGACTTCTGTGCTCGTCACGGATTGTCCATAACGAACACCATGTTCAAGCATAAGGGTGTCCACACGTGCACTTGGCACCAGGACACCCTAGGTCGCAGTTCGATGATCGACTTTGTGGTCGTGTCATCGGACTTGCGGCCGCATGTCTTGGACACTCGGGTGAAGAGAGGGGCGGAGCTGTCAACTGATCACCACCTGGTGGTGAGTTGGCTCCGATGGTGGGGGAAGATGCCGGTCCGACGTGGCAGGCCCAAACGTATTGTGAGGGTGTGCTGGGAACGTCTGGCAGAATCCCCTGTCAGAAGGAGTTTCAACTCCCACCTCCGACAGAACTTTGCTCATGTTCCGGGGGAGGCGGGGGACATCGAGTCCGAGTGGACCATGTTCCGCGCCTCCATTGCTGAGGCGGCCGACCGGAGCTGTGGCCGTAAGGTGGTCGGTGCCTGTCGTGGCGGCAATCCCCGAACACGTTGGTGGACACCAACGGTGAGGGATGCCGTCAAGCTGAAGAAGGAGTCCTATCGGGCCTTTTTGGCCTGTGGGACTCCTGAGGCAGCTGATGGGTACCGGCTGGCCAAGCGGAATGCAGCTCTGGTGGTCGCTGAAGCAAAAACCCGGGCATGGGAGGAGTTCGGTGAGGCCATGGAGAAAGACTTCCGGACGGCTTCGAGGAAATTCTGGTCCACCATCCGACGTCTCAGGAGAGGAAAGCAGTGCACCACCAACACTGTGTATAGTGGGGATGGGGCGCTGCTGACCTCGACTCGGGACGTTGTGAGTCGGTGGGGAGAATACTTCGAAGACCTCCTCAATTCCACCGACACGCCTTCCCATGGGAAGCAGAGTGTGGGTTCTCTGAGGCGGGCTCTCCTATCTCTGGGTTTGAGGTCACCGAGGTAGTTAAAAAGCTCCTCGGTGGCAGGGCCCCGGGGGTGGATGAGATTCGCCCGGAGTTCCTAAAGGCTCTGGATGTTGTGGGGCTGTCCTGGTTGACACGCCTCTGCAACATCGCGTGGACATCGGGGACAGTGCCTCTGGATTGGCAGACTGGGGTGGTGGTCCCCCTTTTTAAGAAGGGGGACCGGAGGGTGTGTTCCAACTACAGGGGGATCACACTGCTCAGCCTCCCTGGTAAGGTCTATTCAGGGGTGCTGGAGAGGAGGGTCCGTCAGGAAGTCGAATTTCAGATTCAGGAGGAGCAGTGTGGTTTTCGTCCTGGCCGTGGAACAGTGGACCAGCTCTACACCCTCGGCAGGGTCCTCGAGGGTGCATGGGAGTTCGCCCAACCAGTCTACATGTGTTTTGTGGACTTGGAGAAGGCGTTCGACCGTGTCCCTCGGGGAGTCCTGTGGAGAGTGCTTCGGGAGTATGGGGTACCGAACCCCCTGATACGGGCTGTTCGGTCCCTGTACGACCGGAGTCAGAGTTTGGTCCGCATATCCGGCAGTAAGTCGGACTCGTTCCCGGTGAGGGTTGGACTCCGCCAAGGCTGCCCTTTGTCGCCGATTCTGTTCATAACTTTTATGGACAGAATTTCTAGGCGCAGCCGAGGCGTAGAGGGGGTCCGGCTTGCTGGCCTCAGTATTGCATCTCTGCTTTTTGCAGATGATGTGGTTCTGTTGGCTTCATCAAGCCGTGACCTCCAACTCTCATTGGAGCAGTTCGCAGCCGAGTGTGAAGCGGCTGGGATGAGAATCAGCACCTCCAAATCTGAGACCATGGTCCTCAGTCGGGAAAGGGTGGCATGCCATCTCCAGGTCGGGGATGAGATCCTGCCCCAAGTGGAGGAATTCAAGTATCTTGGGGTCTTGTTCACGAGTGAGGGAAGAATGGAACGGGAGATCGACAGGCGGATCGGTGCAGCATCTGCAGTGATGCGGACTTTGTATCGGTCCGTTATGGTAAAGAAAGAGCTAAGCCGAAAGGCGAAGCTCTCAATTTACCGGTCGATCTTCGTTCCTACCCTCACCTATGGTCATGAGCTGTGGGTCGTGACCGAAAGAACAAGATCCCGGATACAAGCGGCCGAAATGAGTTTCCTCCGCAGGGTGTCCGGGCTCTCCCTTAGAGATAGGGTGAGAAGCTCGGTCATCCGGGAGGATCTCAGAGTAGAGCCGCTACTCCTCCGCATTGAGAGGAGCCAGATGAGGTGGCTGGGGCATCTGATTCGGATGCCTCCCGGACGCCTCCCTGGTGAGGTGTTCCGGGCATGTCCCACCGGGAGGAGACCCCGGGGACGACCCAGGACGCGCTGGAGAGACTACATCCTTCGGCTGGCCTGGGAACGCCTCGGGATCCCCCCGGAAGAGCTGGATGAAGTGGCTGGGGAGAGGGTAGTCTGGGCGTCCCTGCTGAAGCTACTGCCCCCGCGACCCGACCCGGATAAGCGGTAGAGAATGGATGGATGGATGGATGGATGGAACTTATTTTCCTTTCAGCTTGTCCCATTGCCACAGCACCTCATCGATTTCCACGGAAGCATATCGTGTGCATCCTCCTGTTTAACACCAACTGCCCGCATGTCTTCCCTCACTACATCTATCAACCTTCTCTTAGGTCTTTCTCTCGCTCTCTTGGCTGGCAGCTACATTCTCATCATCCTTCTACCAATATATTCACTTCTCCTCTGGACATGTCCAAATCAACAAAGTCTGCGCTCTCTCTCTCTCTCTCTCTCTCTCTCTCTCTCTCTCTCTCTCCCTCTCCCTCTCCTTCTCTCTCTCTCTCTGCTAACCTTGGCTGTCCCTCTGATGAGCTCATTTCTAATTTTAGCCAACCTGGTCACTCCGAGAGCGAACCTCAACATCTTCATTTCCGCCACCTCCAACTCTGCTTCCTGTTGTCTCTTCAGTGCCACTGTCTCTAATCCGTACATCATGGCTGGCCTCACCACTGTTTTATAAACTTTGCCCTTCATCCTAGCAGAGACTCTTCTGTCACATAACACACCTGACACCTTCCTCCACCCGTTCCAACCTGCTTGGTAAGGAAGGTTCTTCACTTCCTTACCAAACTCACCATTGCTCTGGACTGTTGACCCCAAGTGACCTCCACCCTCGCTATCTCTTCGCCCTGGAGCCTCACTCTTCCCCCTCCACCCCTCTCATTCATGCACCTATGTTCTGTCTTACTTTGGCTAATCTTCATTCCTCTCCTTTCCAGTACATGTCTCTACCTTTCGAACTATTCCACCACCTGCTGGAACAAACAACCATTCGCACTCACAGTCATGCCTAATTTAGAGTCTCCAATTCATGCATGTTTTTGGGATGTGGGAGGAAACCGGAGTGCCCGGAGAAAACCCACGCAGGCACGGGGAGAACATGCAAACTCCACACAGGCGGGGCCGGGGATTGAACCCGGGTCCTCAGAACTGTGAGGCTGACGCGCTAACCAGTCGTCCACCGTGCCGCTAAGTTCAACATGTTCAACAAAATTTAGAATCATCATTTACAGTATGTATTATATATATATATATATATATATATATATATATATATATATATATATATATAGAGATATATATATATATATATATATATACATACATACACACACACACACACACACACACAAAAGGTTATACACCATGCAGCACTGGACAACGTAATAAATAATAACAGTAATAAAATACATTTTCTGATATGGCAAAATCATTCTGACTATCATTCTGAAATTACACAAAGGCATTGTAATTATTATTATTTTTTTTTTTTTTTACGTTTTTGTTGAAATGTAATTATTTTACGAGTGTTTCAGTCAGGTTTTAAGTCGCCCACAATTTAAATGTGAATTTAGAAAAAAAAAAAAAATAGTTAGGTTCATTCATCTAAGTACTTCATCATGGCATTATTTTAAAATTCCATTTACTGAGATTTATGTCAGTTTGTGGATTATATGAAGAATTACTCCTGCATGGAACTTGCCAAGTTTGAAATACATCTCTGATGGCTCAAAGTATCTTGATGGAGAACGATTAGAGAATGACTCATTTGAAAAGAAAAGGGGCTGGCCTTTACCCAAAGAGAATATAATTTTCCTTCAGCCCACATTTGTGCCTGATTGGTGGGTGGAGCCTCTTGGCTTGATTACAACCTGCCTCATTTGATATTTAGGTGCTACTCCAATGTAGAACGACAGCAAAAGTGCCTTGCTTGGCGTTTTACTTATTGCCTTGTTTGACCTCACTTACATGTTGCTACCTGTTTCGTCATTTCCAGGAGTACTTAGGGTTTGTTATTGGTATGTACTGCTGTGATTTTTTGTATCTGCTTTCTTTCTTGTATAAATTGATTGTTTCATTATTAAACATTACCATCTTTCTGCTGTGACTCTGTTTGTCTGTTTGTCTTGTCTACTTCTTCCTGCATTATTGACCTTGTTTTAGTTGTTAGACTGCCACCAACAGAAGTCTATTATTCACTTCTTCCCTCGTCATTCTATTGTCTTCAAATTTCGTCCTGTGTGAATGTGGGTGAGCTCAAGTCCTTATTATGCCGCTCCTGAGTTGTGAAATGTTAATTAAGCTGTTGTAAATGCACCTCTCATTTCCTAGCAGTAAACATTCAGGAACATTTTTAATGACTTTAGGGTGAAGTTTATTTTTTTTATTTTTGTCCATGCTAGTTTAAGCTCAAACATGGCTGATGTGTGTTTTGTTTCTCTGGACGTAAGGCAGAGCCAACTAACCAATCCTGGAGATGCCGAAGAGAAGAGATATTCTTGCCATCGTGTTGATAGGGTTACCCTGGACTCTGCTCATCACCGTTTGGCACCAAAGCGCTATCGCTCCACTCCTCGCCATCCACAAGGGTATGTATATACTGCAGCCGCACTCTACGGGCCATATCGAAGCTGAAGTGGGTGCTCGAACCTCACACCGCACTTCAAGTTCAGACATGGAGCCTGCTCATTTAGATGCCTTGACCATCGGCTTCGTTGCCGCTTGACAACACTTATCCAGTCATTGTGGATTTGTCATTTTGGAGTGCATGATGAGGCTCCGGTGCCTCCATATAATCTACATACAATTATCTACACACGTAATCCAACATAAGAACATAATATTGCAAGAATTGAGTAGTAAATTGAACAAAACGTTTTGTTGTTGTTTTTTTTAAATAATTTAGTTGTTGTTGTTTTTTTTCTTTTGGTGGATATCTTGCATTGAAAGTATCATATTCTTATAAGAAAATAGTCCATAATTTATATTTAGAATATGTTCATATATTTTCATAATATCACAACATTCTTAATATAAAACCTTGTAAGTATGCACACGTTGCAATGAAAACAAACATTTTGCCCAAAAAAATACTGTCTTGCCATAATTGCAAAGCTTTTAGGACATATATCTATATTATAAAAATTCAGCGTTTAACAACATTCTTGGACCAATACCTCCCTCAGCCGCCCACTAATAAGAGCACTGGTAGTTACAACAATCTTACTCCTTCAATAATTAAAACAGGAGCACCCCCGAAAAAAAAACTATATATATATATATATATATATATATATATATATATGTGTGTGTGTGTGTGTATATATATATATATATACATATATATATATATATATATATACACACACACAAATTATTTCGTGATTAAGATGTCAAATTACAGTTAATTATTTTTAGTGTTTGAATGATAACTGTGACTAATTTGTGACTTCTCAGAGAAGCCCAGTCTGTCATGGGTGTGTGTTCTGGTTGTTGTTTTCCCCCTGTCTCGTACACACCTGCTCCTGACAGCATTTTCCCCACCTGTGCCTTGTTTACCCTAATTACCCCATGTATTTAACCTCCTGTCTCATTCTTTCTGGTCGCCAGTTCGTTGTACCTTGTTGTCGCATTCCAGCATTTCTTGTTTCCACGTCACAGTCTCACAGTAAGACTAGACCCTGTTCTGATTATCAACCTTGCCTTTTTGTCTCACGTTTTTGGATACTGTTGCCTTTTTTGGATTGCCTGCCTCTGCCCGTATATTAAACCTCTCTTTTTGAAACTGTCCATTTGTTTTGGAGTTGTGCATTTTTGGGTCCTCTCCTCTGTTCCGTTCATGACACAGTCAGTCACCTCAAATGTGCAAATATGGGTATGAAAAGATGAAGTCAGTTTGAAATTCCTCATTCCTCTTAAAAATTATAAATCTTTGAGGGCTCACTGAAGTCCTTATTTAAAAAAAACACTTCATGATTTTTGGTTTCCAAGACAAATAGGTGATGTGGTGTAATAAACTTGTTAAGCACTGTACATATTAGTCCATAATATCCCATCTAATCAACCAACAATCCATCTATCATGTGTTTTATCCATTTGGGTTAAACCATATCCAAATTTCTCTGACTGCCATTCACCAGTAATCAATTACAGGGTTCATTTAAGCTGCATTTGGTGTCATAAATGTGTCCACCAATTAGCTTAATGGAGTCAAAACAACATGCAGTCCTAGTTATTAGTACATTATACTCATGAGCCTTCCAATCTTTCGCCCCTGAGACCACAGACCAACAGTGTGAAATGTCAAGTATGCTCCTGGGTAAACAAAGTCAAATTAGATGGACAGGAAATCAATGTGCCTCTTTGTCCTCAATTTATGATGTCAAAAAGGCATACAAAAACGGTTCATACATAAGAACCAATGCAACTACAGTGACACAAAATGTCACATTAAAATCTTATGCAATGCAGTCAGGTAACCGTGAAGTGTGAAGCAAAATATAAAATATTCACTATTATTTAACACCGACTGCTCACAGGCTTGCTTTTGTGAGCTCTTATAAAGAGGAACTGGAGGTTTTGGCAGCATACTTGCTGGCAGGCTGTCGTGAACATCTGGCCATCAGCAGATTGTGTTAATCTACGGGCCGCACAAAAACAAAAGTGTGAGCGCGTCCGAGGATGAACTTGACCAAGATTGTTTTTAGCCATGGCAAAATGAAAAAGCATGAATATACTTAATGATTCTATATCTATATGGTACTATTCTCTAATCCTATTATAATTTGACCTAACTACTGAGGTCACAATATAAATTTTTAGATTCTCCGATGTTAACATATAGTATATGTCAGGATGACAGGAAGGGGTCACAATCTTTCAAAATACAGCTCACAACAAACGTTATACATAGGCCTGTCATGATAATTACTATATATCGACTTATTGTTCGATGAATAAAAATGGACATGATAGTTTTTCCGGACTCGATAAATGGTAATTGTTGTGGTGAGCCAACAGAGTTGGATGGCTGTCTCTTTAGCCGCTAGTGGGCTCATGGAACTCTGGCGGACCGATACACTCTTGCCGGTGTTGGCTCCGTCAAATACTCCACAGCCTCACTCCATGTGCAGCATGAAGATTCCCACAACAGAGACACTTAAGGGAAAGTTAACTGTTTGTCGTGCTCCCTAGCCCGGTCGCGAGCTAAGGACCTAGAGAGTTAAGGAACTAAACAGTTGGTCCACCGAGGCGAAGTCGTAACGGCAGTGCCTCTCTGAGTTGTTCTGTGTGTTAGTCCCCAATTAACACAAACACGGGAACGTTAACTGTTTAACCTCAGTGGCACACATTATTCACTCAGTAGTTGACGACAGCATGACTTAAGAGTACGTTATGCCAGAAATCCGGCATATAATTTTTTATTTTTTTTTACAAGACTCTCCCTATGCATGTGCGTGTCACGTGACATCGCGAGCAATCACGGCAGATAGTGGTGTACATACACTGTAAAAACGTTTACCATACGGTTTGTAATTGTATTGTAATCTTATATTTCCCTCTCACTGCAACTGAGGGGGAGTTAGTTCACTTGGGTTTTTCTTCCGAGGGGGGAAGACGACGCCACTCGGTGCGGACTGCGCGAACAGTCTCACCGGCTTTCACATGTGGGGAGCGTAGCAGCCCCGAGCCTCACAATCCATTGGTAAAGAGAAGCCTGGGCAGCCCATTAGCCAGCCAGGTCGCCGCTCTGCACCAAAATGAAGCATACAACCGCAAGGAACCTTTGAAGTATAGTGCAGCTAGCAGGCTAGTGAGCTAGCTATCTACCGTCTTAATCAAAGCACAAGCAAGTGATCCACCACGCTGTTACAGTTAGGTTATGCGGGCTGGCCGTCGCTGGCTAAGCACAGTGGCGTGGTCCAAGGCAAACCCAGTCGAACCGGGCCTTTCATATCCACATGAACTTAAGTATTGTGCTTCAGCTCAGTTTTGACAAAGGGTGAGTACCGTATTTTCCCGACCATAAGGCGCACCGTATTAAAAGCCGCAGTCTCAGTTACTGGGTCTATTTCTGTATTTAACACATACATAATGCGCATCGTATTATTGGGCGCAGGCATGGTAAAACATACGCTAGCTTAAAACATACGGTAGCATGCATCCACACTACAACAATGTTTTTAAAAAGGCAGCGGGAGCAAAACTGAGTTCGGTTGTACTTTATTGAAGTATTTAACAATGTACTCACGTTATTTTTTTGATCAATCCTCATCCACAAATCCATCAAACTCCTCATCTTCTGTATTCGAAATGAACAGCTGGGCAAGTTCTCCATCAAACACGCCAGGTTCCCTCTCGTCATTGTCGGACTCAGTCTTGTTACCATGCGGCTCCTCAGAAATGATGCCGGCTTTTACGAAAGCTCGAACAACAGTGCAAGCAGACACGTTAGCCCAAGCCTCCACAATCCATTCACAAATTGTGGCATAACTTGCCCGGCGCTGCCTCTTAGTCTTAGTAAAGCTGTGTTCGCCATCTGTCATTCATCACTTCCACGCCACTCGCAACTTCACTTTGAACGCCCTGTTTACACCGATGTCCAGCGGTTGGAGTTCCTTCGTCAAGCCTGCCGGATTGAGGGCAAGTTATTGCACTCAGTCGAATGGTGTATGTAGAGACGCTTCTCCCGGCTGTTCTTTGCTCATTAATCCATTGCTCGAGTTGGTCTTCCAACTCGGGCCACCTCACCTTGTTTCCGCGGAAACTCAGCTTCGTATTCTTGACTGCTTCCTCCACTTGCGAACCATGGATTCGTTGATCTTGAATTCTCTCGCAGCTGCTCGATTCCCATGTTCCTCCGCGTAACTGATAGCTTGGTAGCGTAGGTGCCATTTCCGGGGGTCCTTAGACAAACCGATGTTGTTTTGCACAATGCACACACCTACTGGGGGCGTGCCTTTCGCGTCCTCCTTCACGCGCACCCTTCCCCTTTTACGTTCGCATGCTGTCCTCAGTCACGTCCGCCTTTCCTCTATATAAGCAGCCTGTCGGCAGGAAATGCTCCCAGTCAGTCAAGCGGAGCACTCATCGAAGTCATACAACAACATTTACAGATTTTGGAACTCGGTGCACACATAAGACGCCCCGTCCATTTTGGAGAGAATTTAAGACTTTTAAGTGCACCTTATGGTCGTGAAAATATGGTACTGCGTGTCATTTAGGCCAAATTGTTCCTGCTTTTAAAATCTGTCACTATTATCTGACAGCTTAAGTTTCTGTACATAACCGTTTTTGCAATATATTCTCCCCCTGTCCAGTAAATCACCTTTACCACCCAAAATTTTCAATATTAATGTTGATTATCAATTAAAAAGTATGAATTTGAGTATGAGTATGAGTATAATTAATCAAGTAATTTTTTTCATATGCTGGTTATAAAGTAGTTATTTATATGATAATAAACTGGTTATTCATTCATTAACGGATTATCTGTATGCAGTTTCCCCCTCTCCATTGGGGGTTGGGGGTTAAATTCCAAACCATTTTCTGCAATAAGTGAAATTTATGAAATGGAAATATCCATCCATCCATCCATCCATCAATTTTCTGAGCCGCTTCTCCTCACTCGCGTGCTGGAGCCTATTCCAGCTGTCATCGGGCAGGAGGCGGGGTACACCCTGAACTGGTTGCCAGCCAATCGCAGGGCACATACAAACAAACAACCATCCGCACTCACATTCACACCTACGGGCAATTTAGAGTCGAAATAGAAATACCCTATTTAAAAACACTCCAGGCATGTTTTGTCGCATTTACGGCACTTAACATTTTTGTTAAAAGAGATCTTTATCATTCCAGAGAGGCTTGCGGTCGGCCACCGACTCTCAGGTACACTTTACCCCCTTTGGGATTAAGCGGGGACGTGCGGTCAGGAGAAGCAGGGGAGGCAGAGCCTCACCTGCATGTGAAGAGTTAAAAAAAAAAAAATCAACCAATTGATTACATAAAATTGTTTTACCTTTCAGTTCTCTGATCTGTTCTTTATAATAATTTTCATTTTGGATCCAATATTGTCTATGAGTTTATCATTAAATTTGTTGAATTTGTGTATTTCCTGTTTAAATGTATAGGTGAGAGGGGAAAGGCCGAATGCGAGTATGGTATCTGTGGAATGATCTAGATTCTCCCATTGAAAAGACTCAAAACATTTATTCGGAATAAGACTCATCAAGAAAGACCTTCTTTGCTGGGAATACTGTAATTTTTTTTTAGATTGAGAGACATTTGAGGCTCAATGTAGAAAATTAGGACTCTTGCAGGAAAGTAACAGAGTTAAGGGTAAAAGAACTAAGCATTTTTACTTTTACCAAAAATGAGCTCAGGCTATACAGCAAATAACCCAAAATTAAAATTAAAGCTAGACTTTGAACTTAAATTTTTTTTTGTTATTCTTTTGTTGTACAGTTTGTAGTGGATAATAACCTCTTGCTAAACCTTTTGAAATAATTGATAGATTCTTTACTCAACATATAAACACATTAGTAACAAAAGTAAATTTAAAAGAAAGAAAAATAACATCAGTAGATGTCTTCGTACAGCACAGTTTACATTTTGAAAGGGAGTAGGAAGAAGTAAACTTTTGTCATGTACTGCCCTTGAGTACCGTTTTGGAGCCTGGATGGCGCGCTCTCTTTCTCTCTCTCTCCCCTCCCCTCTCTGTTTCAGCTTCTCTTCTAGCCACGCACCTGTCTCCAACTAACCCTCATCACCACCTACATTTAAGCCTGCCTGTTCCCAGAAATCCTCGCCAAAGTATTGTAGCCTCTCCTAGCGGTACCACGGCCCACTGTACTCATGTAAGCTACTCAACTCCTCGTTCCCTTGTGTCTCCTCGTTCCCAGTGTTCCTGACCCACCTCATTCCTGTCAGCCGCCTGTTCTGTCCACTGCGTGCCACCTGTCCACGCCGCCGCCTGCCAACACATACAGGACCACCTCCATAATCTTTGCTCAATAAACTGTTCATCATTTTACATCAGCCTCCGCCTGCTCTTGGGTCCAGCTACTTCCCACACGTGACAGAATACTTTGGCCACTATGGACCCAGCAACTACGGAGGCACTGAAGAACGCACTCACCCTCCAAAGCGCCCACATTGGACTACAGGACAAAATACTGCAAGAAATCACCGAACCGCTCCACTCCCTTTCGCAACAGGTCTCCCTCCTTGCAATCCATTCAACCCCCGTGTAAGAACTCCTCCCAAGCCCGCAGCCTCCGAGCCACCCCGCTTCCCGTTCAAAGAACCTCATGTCCCTCCGCCCGACCCCTACTCCGGGAACCTAGGTGCATGTAGCCAGTTTATTCTTAATTGCTCACTCCTATTAAATCTCCAACCATACAGTTATCCCACCGAATGTTCCAAAGTAGCATATGTCACTAACCTCCTCTGCGCCAAAGCAGAAAAATGGTCCACTTCATTATGGCACAACTCCTCCCCGGTCCTCCTTTCATTCGATTCCTTTTCCGCTGAACTCCGTAAGGTTTTCAATCACCCCATTCAGGGCAAAGAAGCCACTCGTCATCTCCTCACACTCACTCAGGGCGCTAAATCCGTCGTGGAATATTCCATCGACTTCCGTATCCTTGCTGGTGAATGCAGGTGGGATGACGTAGCCCTTAGGGGAATCTTTTTAAACGGTCTCTCCGAACAAATCAAAGACGAGCTTGCAGTCCGGGACGAGCCTTCCTCTCTCTAATCGCCCTCTCCATCCGTCTGGATAACAGACTGCGAGAGAGACCCCGTGAGAAAGGGCTATGCTCGTGTAAACACTCTCCCACTCTGAGCACCACACAGTCGTCTTCAGCACTTTCGTCACTCCCCGTTGCATCCGATAAATTCATTCAAATTGGTCAAACACGTTTAGATCCACGAGAACGTCAGCGTCGTGTCATCCAGCGGCTGTGCATCCACTGCGGTCAATCCGGTCACTTTATTTCCTCGTGCCCCATCCGACCAGAAAGACCAGGGTCACCGCGTCCCGAGAGCGTCGCGGTGAGCCAAACCTCCGTTCCCCCAAGCTCTCTCTCCCGCATGACCGTTCCCGCTTGCATTATCATTTCTGCTCATAACACCCCCATCCAACCACTTCCATCCTCGAAAGAAGTCACAGCCCTGGATGGCCGAGTAATTTCCCTGGTCACTCATCAAACAGTGCCCATCACACTCCTTATTTCAGGCATTCACCGCGAAAACATTTCCATTTTTGTCATTCCTTCCACTAAGACCCCCTTAGTTCTTGCTATTCCCTGGCTCAAACTCCACAACCCCGCCACCGGATGGAGACCTCATTGCCATTCCCACTGTCTGCTTTCTGCCGTTCCACCCTCAGAAGACCCACCACCCTTTGCCGCCCCAGTAGACCTCTCCCAAATTCCAGAAGAATATCAAGACCTCTCCCCAGTATTCAGCAAGGACTTGCCCATCTCTCTACCCCCCATTGCCCATATGATTGCACCATAGACCTCTTGCCAGGAGATCCACTTCCCACCAGCCGACTCTACAATCTCTCCCGTCCCGAAAAAAAGGCTATGGAGGATTACATCCGCGACTCCTTGGCTGATGGCCTTATGCGCCCCTCCTCGTCGCCGGTCGGGGCTGGATTTTTTTTCGTTGAGAAAAAAGACACCACTCTCCGCCCATGCATCGACTACTGAGGACTCAATGACATTACAATTAAAAATAAGTCACCGCTACCCCTGATTGACCCGTCATTTGAACCCCTCTGCGAAGCCCAAATCTTTACCAAATTGGACCTCCGTAACGCCTACCACCGCATCTGTATCCGAGAGGGGGACGAGTGGAAGACCGCCTTCAATACCCCTCTTGGACACTTCGAGTATCTGGTCATGCCATTCGGTTTAACCAACGCCCCTGCAGTTTTCCAAACATTAATTACTGACGTCCACCGTGACATGCTCAACCGGTTTGTGTTTGTGTACCCCGAAGAACACGGCATCCAGGTACGCCAAGTCCTCCAGCACCTCCTCGAGAACCGTCTATACGTCAAACCGGAAAAATTTGAATTCCACCAATCCTCAGTACATTTCCTCGGCGCCATCATTGCAAAAGGGCAACTACAACCGGACCCCACCAAGATCCAAGCCATCATGGATGGGCCAGTCCCATCCCCGCGACCCGCAAAGAACTGCAACGTTTCCTTGGATTCTCCAATTTCTACTGCATTTTCATCCGTAATTACAGCAAGGTCGCTATTCCCCTCAGCAGTCTCACACCACCAGCTCCCCCTTTCAGTGGACCCCAACAACCTCACAGGCATTCAATAAACTCAAATCCCTGTTCACCATTGCTCCCATTCTGCGCCACCCTGACCCTTCCCTCCAGTTCATGGTGGAGTTTGACGCCTCGGATGCCGGAGCTGGAGCAGTCCTCTTGAAGCAAGATCCCACGACCCATAAACATCACCCCTGTGCTTTTTTTCCCCGTCGCCTATCTTCAGTAGAAAGAAATTATGACGTCGGAAACCGCAAGCTGCTGGCCATTATAATGGCCCTGGAAGAATGGAGGCACTGGCTGGAGGGATCTAAACAACCATTTCTCATTTTGACTGACCACAAAAACCTCGCTTACCTCCGTACCGCTAAACATCTCATGCTGGGCACTATTCCTCAGCAGATTCAATTTCAGTCTCTCTTTCCGTCCCGGTTCCCGTAACACCAAGGCAGATGCCCGCTCTTGTATTCACTCACCTCCTTCGAGCACAGCAGAACCCAAATCCATCCTTCCGGCCTCCTGTTTCGTTGGAGCGGCCACGTGGGAGATCGAGCAGGTGGTCAAGGAGGCCCAAAAGACCCAACCTGATCCCAAGACCGGGCCTGCTGACCACCTGTTCGTCCCAGATTCAGGAAGTCTTGTAGTGGGCCCAAAACTCTAACTTAACTTGTCACCCTGGCATCACCCGTACTGCCCAGTTCATTCAACAGCACTTCTGGTGGCCCGGCCTCATCAAAGACACCCGAGAGTTCGTTCAAGCCTGCTCCATCTGCGCCCGAGGGAAGTCTTCTCACCGACCTCCAGCTGGCTTCCTGTGCCCCTTGCCAATTCCCAGCCACCCTTGGTCTCACATCGCTGTGGACTTCGTTACCGGCCTGCCCCCCTCTGAAGGTAACACTGTTATTCACACAATCATCGATCGTTTTTCCAAGTGTGTCGATTATGTGCCCCTCCCCAAACTCCCGTCCATCCTGGAAACTGCTAACCTCCTTGTCTTACATGTCTTCAAACTCCATGGTATCCCCATCGTCATAGTCTCCGATCGAGATCCCGTTTTCCTCTCGGGTCTGGAAGGAATTCTGCAAGGCGGTGGGCGCAGCATCCAGCTTATCCTCGGGGTATCACCCGCAGACCAACGGCCAGACAGAGTGAGCAAACCAAACCCTAGAATCGGCACTCCGCTGTGTGGCCGCCCACAACCCCTCCTCATGGAGTTCCTTCCTCCCATGGATTGAATACGCTCATAATTCCCTCAGCAGCTCCACTACCGGAATGTCCCCATTCATGGCTTGCTACGGTTTACAACCTCCACTGTTCGACCTACAGGAGCAGGCGGTGGCAGTCCCCTCCGTACAAGATCACCTCCAGAGAGCCCAGGCAGTTTGGAAGGACGTCCGGGCAGCGTCATCGCTCCCCGACATGGTGCGTCAATCCGTCTGGCTCTCTTCCCACGACCTTCCCCTTCAAACAGAGTCCCGTAATCTCGCTCCACGCGTCATTGGTCCTATTCCCATCACCAAAATCATTAATCCCACTTCCGTCCAGTTAAAACTGCCACAGTCCCTAAAGATTCATCCCACATTCCACGTCTCATTGCTCAAGCCTGTCTCCACCTGCGCCCTAACCTTTGCTCAATAAACTGTTCATCATTTTACATCAGCCTCCGCCTGCTCTTGGGTCCAGCTACTTCCCACACGTGACAACTTTATGTATTTATCTAACTTATCTATAATATTCTTTATGGCCAAATATTTGTGTAAAAGGAATGCTGATATAGATATATTTTTTCATGTCTGGCTGCCAATTTAATGGCTAATATGTCACTCAGTTATGTTCATAAATTTGTAAATCTGACTCTAATATTAATGCCTCACCAGCCATGAACCTCACCGCACGTCACTGGCCGTTAAAGTCACCTGAGGCAAGCGTACAAAGGGCGGCCTGAGGTTGCACTAATGCCGTGGGTGTCTTCTTAAACCTGCAGATGACGGCGTTGAGGGCAAGAGGGAGGCGGGCGGCCAAGCAGGAGACTCCAAGGAATACTGCGCCTCAGATAAGGACATTGTAGAAGTGGTGAGAACTGAGTATGTGTACACGCGGCCGCCGCCTTGGTCTGACGTCTTGCCCAGTATCCACATCATCACGCCCACCTACAGTCGACCTGTGCAAAAGGCCGAGCTGACACGGCTGGCGAACACCTTCCTCCACATTACCAACCTGCACTGGATCCTGGTGGAGGATTCTCAAAGAAGGACGTCTCTTGTGACGCGGCTCCTCAGAGAAACGGGCCTCAACTACACCCACCTAAATGTCGAGACGCCCAGTAACTATAAGCTGCAGGGGGACACTAGGGACCGTAGCGTCCCGCGGGGTACCATGCAGAGGAATCTGGCACTCCGGTGGCTGAGGGAGACCTTTAACGCTAATAGCACTCAAGCTGGAATAGTCTACTTTGCTGACGACGACAACACTTACAGCCTGGAGCTGTTTGAGGAGGTTAGTGGCCATTTCTTGTGTCTGCTTGCTTCACACAACTTTTCTTGTCATGCTCTTCTTCTCTACCTTTTATTGAGCCTGGTGAAAAGCCAGAAAAGGAAAAGCAAAATGTTCATCCTTTGATGCGTGCTGAACTGTGGTCTAGTGAGGTATTCTAAGTTCTTGCTTCAAACCTTGCATGATGGCCCTTGTTTCTTTGGTACGTATTTTTTTTTTTTAAAAAAGCTACGAATCATCATCTTTTCTGGAATAAATGAAAATGCCATTAATTCAATCCAGCCGCTCCCCCCCCAAAAAATATTTTGTTTTAAATAAGAAAAATAGCACTCTATAATATTGTACTTTATAAAAACAGTAATGATGTAGTTAAATAGAATGTAAAGAATTAAACAATGTTTGCCACATTTTTGCTTAAATTCAATGGACATTGTGCTGCTCTTTCTGGTGTTTGTGCCTTGGCCAGCTGAGGGAAGTGTAGTACAGACATCCAAATAAAAATGAAGCTGTTCAAAACTCTTTTATAAGTCGCAATAATATTTGTCATTCTTTACAGACGATAAAGAATATTTGCCTGTGAGGATTATCTTACCTGTCTCTGTGTTACTCTACAGTGCGTTAAAATAGTCATTGCCTAAAGGGTTAAAACACCGCAACCCTGATTGTATTCATTAGCCAGTCTATGACATCTTGCATTGTTTGTTAGCATTGAGCTAAACTGCCTTATCTAAAGCGAAGCTATATGGTTGTAATACATTTGTCTAAAAAAGATAGATAGTTTCACAGTAAACTTTAACTGGGAGTGACAATAAACAGCTGGAAGCCTCTATTTTGAATTGTTCAAAGAGTGATGGCTCGTGTCTCCAAAAAACCTGTAAGTTGGGACACTCAAGGCACTGCTGTAGTTATGTTTTGATGCTGGCTGAACTGAAAACTCAAATCTCAGGTGTGACATCATATATGATGGCAGTTTAGACAACACTGTTTTGCTGTACTTTTTACGCAAAATTTTAATTACTTTTCAAATTCTACAACCTCAAGGGTGTTTGAACTGAGAGGTTATGTTGCAGTTCCACGAGTACCCAATAAAGGGATAAAAGCCTTAAAAGCTGTCCTAAAGCTGCCCACTGTCCTAAGAAGTGATGGAAATTGTTGCATTGATTAGGAAGGCGAAATTCAGCAGCTCCAGAGTGTCCCTATTGACTCTATTGTGTCGCTGAATTTTCATTGTTACACTTACTTTATGGGAAACCAATGGCAGTATAGAACACTGCTCAATCAGGCTGCTTTGTAGCAAACTGTGATCCATAAAGAACACAACATTTTCACTCAGACCCAGTCATTAACAAGCAATATGTTTGGCTCCATAATCAGCACATCTACCAGCCAGCCATTTTGACATCAGCTGAATTAACCGAGTAGAGGCACTCAGGCAACATTCTTCAGGTATTGGTCCAGAGAGAGCTCGTAGCGTGCAGTGTGTCAAGTATTGACGGGGTCTGTCGTTACCTTTCCCTGGAAATCAGCCAAAGTGCTCAGTCTCCTTCAGAAGTGCTCCATCACCTCCAACAGGTCCATTTATGTGGCAGTGTAACAGCCCTGAAAGGACAGAGACGCCAGAAATAAAGAGTGGACAATAAAATCAAAGACAGACGCAAATCCGACTGCGGTGACTTTTGCTGACACCATAGAAAATATGACCCTCGTCTGCAACTTGACAACTGTGCAAACAAGGTTGAAAGGTGACTGTGTGCCGATATGTGCTTTATATTGAGGTCATCATTTTCTAATGCTGCTACCAAAATAAGCTTTTGCTTTCAATATCCAAAACAATCTGTGGATAATATTGATCAAGAAAGGGAAATTATCTCAATCCAATCGAACCTCTGAATTTAAACACAATCCGTTTCAGCACACAGCCTCACCTTTCACTTCCATTTTCTTCTCTAAACAATCAAGCCGCTCTTTCTTTCTTGCGAAAAAGCCAAAGTAAAAGCAAAACAGACACCCACAGTTAATGCTTTGACGATCTTGAGCTCAGGCATGACAACAGTTTGAATTCTGATGTGATTTTGTGTTTCTGAGCATTTTTTTTTTTTGTCAAATTCCAGTTTGCACAATCACAGGGCCAATGGACTTCAGTTTTAAGCAGCATGCAACTGTCCATTGTGTCAAATATCACAAAAAAATACATGTGTTCAAACACTGAATGGAAATACTGACTATATTGCTGTTGTTGCCTTGAGTGTCATTGATTTCTTTCTAAAGGCATACTTTTCAGTTCGTGTCTTTAATTAAAAACAAACAAAGAAACTTTGCAAGTTATTGAGCCTCCATAAAATTGTTTGTTTCCATCTCAAATTAATTATTTATATCATCATATATAATACATTTACAGTATATTTACTCTGCGGCAAAAACTATGCAATTATATAACTTGCCTCTGACATTTTTTTCATCCCTTAAGAATGCAAGACAGAACAAACACAAAATTAAAAAAGATGCTGTTTGAGTCAGTGCGACGCTCTGTGCTTGCCGCATTGAAATATATCTGCATTTGCAATGCTAAATGTGTTTATTTAATAGAATTTAAATAACTGAACGGCCGACACATCAAGGTCCTGAAATCAAAACAACTGCTGCACATTTTGATTGTTTGGACACAATCCCTTATCGCAAGAAGGCACAAATGACGCATATCAATTAATTTCTTTTATCGTCCCTGCATCCCAAAGGATTGTGCATTGAATGAATACTTGCCTTTTCTCTTCTTTTTGGGGAGAACAGATGGACTGACTTTTCTTTAACAGTCTCTTTGTCTTAGACACACAGCAACAATGAATAAGAAAATCGGACGTATTGAGCATAATAATCACATCAGTGGGAGAGCGTATATTAGTTACATAGTACTAGTTAATGTCTTTTAAAAGTCATTAGTTGTATTGCTATTGTTGTATTGCTAGCACTGAAGTATAAGTTATATGGCAATGTTACTTCCTCTGAATAAAAATGCATGAGTCTGAAGGACAAAACATACATAAATTCATTACAACTACCACAAATCATGAAGCACTTAGTTTTCAATGAAATAGCTTATTTATAATATATAAAGTGGCACAGTGGTCGACTGGTTAGAGCGTAAGCCTCACAGTTCTGAGGACCGGGGTTCAATCCCCAGCCCCGTCTGTGTGGAGTTTGCATGTTCTCCCCGTGCCTGCGTGGGTTTTCTCCGGGCACTCCGGTTTCCTCTCACATCCCAAAAACATGCATTAATTGGAGACTCTAAATTGCCCGTAGGTGTGACTGTGAGTGCGAATGGTTGTTTGTTTGTATGTGCCCTGCGATTGGCTGGCAAACAGTTCAGGGTGTACCCCGTCTCCTGCCTGATGATAGCTTGGATAGGCTCCAGCATGCCCGTGACCCTAGTGAGGAGAAGCGGTTCAGAAAATGGATGGATGGATAATATATAAAGTATAGTTTACAGTTGGCAGCCCAGTAAAAATTGACTCACAGCCCATTTTGGGAAAACCTGCTTTCACCGAATAGGGCTAAAAGCTGCTTTGTTTGGCCTAGTTATTACCACACGTAAACATTTTTGGCGTGCAGATTCTTTGTGTCATCTCTGTCTCTTCTCCGTGCACCTTGATTTTATGCACAAAAGAGGCACTGACATCATTATTTCAGCGATAGAGACTTTGATTAAATAACAATAATAACAATAATAATAAAAATATCTACCTTTTAAGGCTGTAGCTGCAGCCCTTAAAAGATACCCTCGGCACTCCCTGTTGGCAGAAATTTATAGATGCCGTAATGTTGCTCCTGACACTCACATTTCCTTCAAACTCCCCGTATCGAGTTCTCCAACTGGCACACCTGAAAACTTTCTTGTGCCCCCAACAGGCACAAAAAGGTGCGGAGATTTAATTTTCTTTGCGTTTCAGATGAAAATAAAATTAAAAAAAACATCAAGAATTTGGAGATAAAGGGGCTGCTCGGGTTATGATGGATTTTTGTTCCTACGGGGGCAAAGAAACACGAATTTGTTGCTCACTAGCAGATGGCCAAAGCAGTAGTAAAGTCATACTCCTGATAAATATCCCTCCATCCATTAGCCATACTGCTTATCCTCACTGAGGTCGTAGGCTTGCTTGAGCCAATCCCAGCTGACTCTTGGCGAGAGGCGGGCGCACTAAACCCTGAACTGGTCGCCAGCCAATTGCAGGGCACACATAGACAAACAACCATTCGCACTCACATTCGGACCTACGGGCAATTTAGAGTCTTCAATTAACCTACCATGCATGTTTTTGGGATGCGGGAGGAAACCAGAGTACCCGGAGAAAACCTACGCAGGCACGGGAGAACATGCAAACTCCACACAGGCGAGGCCGGATTTGAATCCGGGTCCTCAGAACTGTGAGGCAGATGTGCTAACCAGTCTTCCACCGTGCCGCCCCTGGTGGATATTTGAAGGAGAAAAAAAACAATAAATAATAAATACAGTAAATACGGCAGTCACTGAGTGTGCCCTTATTGTGCCAGGTGATGTCTTCTTGCGATTTTGCAAATTAGTTCAATGCATGCCGTTCGGAACGTCAAAGTGTCATTATTACAGTAAATATTGTATGAATAACATTTCTCGGTCATAAATATGGAACAGTCAAATTAAAAAAGTAAGTGCGGTAGTAATTGAGTTTCTTTTTCCACGTGACAACGCTGTAACCTCAAAATGTCACATGCTGGGTCCATCGTTAACTGAGGACCGCATGTAGTTGCGAGCAATCTACAGTTTTTAATTTGAAGCTTGGGAGGTAACATACAAACCACCTATACTCTTTCTAATACAGTTCACCAATGCATTGGGTTAGTTGCCACTTTGTCTGATTGCCTTACTTGAAAAGAGACGTTTGGGGGGGAATTGTTTTTGAACAGTCTGTGGAAGGCCTTCTGTTCAAGCAGTGTACAGAGCAAGGTCCGTTAAGACATGTTTGGATGAGTATAGAGTGGAAGAAGTGGAAAGCCCAGCTTTGGAATGAGCTACAACAGAAATAGTTTGCCTGGCGTTCTCTCTGGTCCAACATTCGAGGATTCAAGGCATTTCATTGTCATACCAACAGACATTTATGAAATACGATAACTGAGGTCCCAGAGTAGCCCAATAAGTACTGAGGCTTACACAAATTTCTCTACAAATACAAAAAGAATATAAGTAAATAATAACATCAAAAATTCCCTCAGACCCACCCCAACATCTTGTAGTTTCTTCTATTTCTGCCAGGTATTCCTGCTATTGTTCATAGATGGTACAGAAAAAAAACAGCGTGAAGCTTTAAACAAAGGTGGAGGAAAGAAATGTTCTCAGTTATAACTGCCTTCTACTAGAGACCCCGAATGGCAATGAACTTGCATTGGGGGAAAATGACATTGATCTTTTCATCTGACAGCAAATTGTGTGTTACCTCCGAAACTGGTTGGTGTCTCGCCATTTCTTTCCATATAAAATGCGACTGCGCTTGATTAAATGACAAAGTAAGAAGAATGACTGTGCTCCACCTCAAAGAATCCCCTCCACCACATGGAGAACACATCTAACGGTGTAGCTCCCTGGAAGCCACAACACATCGTTGACACTTATTCTCTTTCAATATGACCTCTGTTAATTGTCTCCATTGCCGGCCAGCTGTTGAGTAACTTGTGATGGGCCTTCATCTAACAATGTGTCAGCTGTACACAGGTCAATAGTCATCGTCTTTCACGATGAATAATAGCAGCATCTCGAAAAAGCCTCCATCAACGTGTTGAGTGTCTCACTGTCATGTCGACTTTTTCCCATGACTAATTCCTAACGTCACTCTTCTCCCTGCTAGATGAGATCAACTCAAAATGTTTCTGTGTGGCCCGTGGCCTTTGTGGGCGGCCTGCGCTACGAGCACCCCAAAGTCAATGCGGCTGGGAAGGTGTACGGCTGGAAGACGGTGTTCGACCCCCATCGGCCCTTTGCCATCGACATGGCCGGCTTCGCCATCAACCTGAGGCTCATCATCTTCAAGCCTCAGGCGTATTTCAAGCTTCGTGGGGTGAAGGGAGGCTACCAGGAGAGTAGTTTACTGCAGGAACTTGTCACACTCAACGACCTGGAACCCAAAGCAGCCAATTGCACCAAGGTAATTCAATGCATTTTTTATGGTTCGTACTATACTTTTACTGGCATTGAGCAGCTAGTGGTTAGGGAAGCCACACAACTTTGTATCAGGATTACAAAATAGAAATGGTGTGTTTAAATTAATGTGAACTACATAAGTAATACATTTATTTTCACCTTATAATCAAATTTAGGGGAAAACTAGTGGCTGAGTGACTTGAAATCTGCTTTACAGCTTCATTGTATATTGTACAATATTATAAACAGACTTACTCCCTATATATATATATATATATATATATATATATATAGAGAGAGAGAGAGAGAGAGAGAGAGAGAGAGAGAGAGAGAGAGAGAGAGAGAGAGAGAGAAGTTGAAAATCCATCTATCCATCCATTTTCTGCGCCGCTTCTCCTCACTAGGGTCGCGGGCGTGCTGGAGCCTCTGCCAGCTGTCATCGGGCAGGAGGCGGGGTACACCCTGAACTGGTTGCCAGCCAATCAGAGGGACATACAAACAAACAACCATTCACACCCACGGGCAATTTAGAGTTGTCAATTAACCTAGCATGCATGTTTTTGGGATGTGGGAGGAAACCGGAGTGCCCGGAGAAAACCCACGCAGGCACGGGAAGAACATACAAACTCCACACAGGCGGGGCCGGGGATGGAACACTCTAACCAGTCGGCCGCCGAAGTTTAAAATATCAAATTTAATTCAGCCTACCATGCAATTCTAAGAACAAACAAACAAACTATCTGCAGAGAAAATACTGTTATAAAAACCCCAAAACATTTCATCCGCAAATGCTCATAATGCTCATAAGAAAGGGTTAGTTCAGTCGCAGCATCATATTTTTTCATAACTGTATTCTGGTCCTTGGATGAGACAGATTCTGCACCCTTGCGCTTTGTGTGAGGGTGGTCTGTCATCGAATGGTTCACATGGATGTATACGAGAAACTGGAATGTATAATGCAGTGTCCATGCACCAGCCCTGCTCATATAGCCCATGGGCAGTTCGCACTCCTGTAAAGCTTTCCACAGTCAGCCGGCGGGCTTCAGCTAGCCAGCATCCATATGCCAAGCTCAAAGAGACAGAGAAAGATACTGTCAACCAGCTTGGTCTTGACCTCCCTCAGACATCCACAGGGGTAAATGAAAGGCAGGCGAATCGGGGAACAGCCAGCCAGTGAGCGAACAGGAACTGGGGGAAATAGCGATGTCAGGACACCGCGCTGATTACATATGAGGAGGACTGAGAGAAGGGGTGAATCGAGATGTGGGAAACCAAAATTGTGGGAAACCAAAATTGGCCCAAAACTCCGCACTAAAGCCAGTTAAAAATCGATGCGGTGGCCTCAGAGTCTGTCACATTTGGAAGTATGGAAGAAAAAGCAATTGTTAGTTACTGTAACACTTACTACACACTAACAGTATACTGTGGTTCTTTTTGTACGTTTTCGATTTTAGAGATTTTCGTCTGTCTATTCATAACACACTCCTGTGATGGCCCCTCTTCATTCCCATCTCCAGTAGTTACTGTCTGTTTCCCCTTCAAGTAGCACAGCAGCAGTATGGTGCCGAGCGTAGTTGAAAGACGGAGATAACTGAATGAGCGAGTGTTACTCATGTTGTTTTTCTCCATTTTTCTTTTCATCATCAGATACTTGTTTGGCACACAAGAACAGAGAAGCCCGTCCTCGTAAATGAAGGGAAAACAGGATTCACCGACCCAAATGTGGAGATTTAACCATTTCTCCCAGATCTCCTATTAAGTAAGACCATACAGTGGGCCTGAAAACTGTTTATATACTGTGTGTGTGTCTGTATGTATGTGTATATATATATATATATTCATCTACATTAATTTAACATATGTTTCATTAATCAAGCCATTTTTGTCTTCTCAACCCAGTTTTCATGTCTTGATGTCTGAATAAAAAGCCAAAACGACACAGTGAGGATTAAAAAATGTATTGTGTTTCTTGCTGATTGATTGATGTCCACACTCAGCACTGGACTGCCAAATTGTACATCTTAATTCACCGACGAGTTTTACACTGTCCTGCTTATCACTTAACCACATAAGAATGCAGTGATTCAAATTGCTCTGGAGAAACATTGCTATCGTAAAGACAATAACATCTGTTATTTTTACATTTTACACACTGTTCCTTGGCCCCATCTCATGTAAGTGAGCGACTGGACACCACCCCGCATATACTGCTGGGCCAAGAGCGAGTACGGCTTTCATTGCCATGACCACCAGGGATGGAGCTAGTGATTGAACAGGCAGCTTCTACTTGTGGGAGCAGAAATGTAGCAAACCCCATGAAGGGAATGAAAGCCTTTTCCCTCATGTAGGAAGCAGTTGATATGTGGCGCATGCACACATCACCAAACACGGATACGTAACAGTAGGGCAGAAGTGCATAATGGCTCACTTGCTTTTCAGAAATAGGCTGATAACAAAATATTTACTTGGTTGTTTCATTGCACACTTGATGGGTGGGCAGGTACTGCAGAGACTCAACCACCTGTATCGCTTTAAAGAGCGCCGCGACTCTGTGCTACTCCTGTAACGTAAACAAAACAATGCCGCGGAGCAATCGCTGTGGCAGTTGAAGCGCTTGCGTCGTTGTGTTCGCTCTGTAAACAGGGCGGGAAGATAAGATAGTAGTTTGTCGATCACTGACGTCGTAGACAGTGTACACGGGGTTTTGTTCAGCATTAGGAGCTACTAGCTAGCATTGTTGCGTGAGCGGTCACGCAAATAGTTTGACAGTTTGCCGGCTGTCGCTGTCTGAGTTAACTGTTCCGGACAGTTGGGTTTGCACAGTGTGACATTCTCATTTGTTTTTTTTTTATTTGGTTTATTTACAGCTCACCGCATTGTATTTGTCCCGCAAAAAGTCACGTTTCTTCTTTACGTCTTCTTCTTCTTCTGTGGTGGTGTGTTTCAGAGAAGTGTGAGGGAGAGTTGGAAGAAAAAATTTGTATATTTATGTAAATACATGTTTTCTCACAGTGTGACTATTGTATCTTCACGGTGTAGGCTTTTGTTTATTAATAGAGGTTAGGTTTTTTGTTTTTTTCTCGTAAGGTTTTGTCCGTGCCTCGTGGCGAGGATGGCGCCGCCTGAGACGCCAACGTCTCTGAGGCACGGCGTGCGGATTGTGCCACAGCCTAGCTTCACGGTGGAGCAAGTGCTGCTGGCTGTTGGCGAACAGGTGGGATATATGCATATCTCACATGCATCCCGCATGAATAAAGCGGTGGTCGTGTTTTTCAAGCAACAAAAACATGTAACGGAACTTATAGAGAATGGATTAATTCTAAATGACGAGTTTAACCCAGTTTCCCCGCTGGCCGTACCGTCAACACGGATCACTGTTTCGGGCGTCCCTCCGTTTATTTCGAACGAGGCGCTGGAACGGGAGCTTAAGCGGTTTGGTAAGTTTGCTAGCGGATTTCGTAATGTTGGGTTAGGTTGCAAAAATGAAAAACTGAAGCATGTTCAGTCTTTTAGACGACAGGTTTTTAGACTCTCAGACGCAGACGTTGGATGTTTCTTTCCGTGTTCGTCATGAGGAAGGAATGTATATGGTGTATGCAAGCTCGGGAAGCATCAAATGTTTTGAGTGTGGAGATGTTGGTCATAAACGGGTGGCGTGCCCGCATAACAATGCTACAGTGAGACCTGCTGTTGTTGATAGCCCCGAGGATCACGCCCAGGCAGGTCCGGTTGTGGACGCGGTCGTTGACGTTGAGGAGCGGACGGCTGAGCCGGACTCTGTTGGAGTGGGCCCTATGAGTGTGAATGCCGTCTCGACGGCGGAGGTAGCCCTTGCTGAAAGCCGTGGATCGGTGGCGGCGAAGGTAGAGGGACAACGTGCTATTATTGAGAATGATGAAAGTCAGAATGACAGGCAAATTATAGAACAGAATAGTATTGTTGATCGGATGAAAATGGCACAGGCTAGTGATGTGAGACAGCAGCTGAAGGCTGCTGACAGGGTAAACACTGATGATGATATAGTAGACCAGGTTCAGCATGGTTATGGTAGCCAGGCCATGGGGCTGGAGACTGATGGTGACTCTGATGGTGCTTCAATTGCTGACAGCGTTTCCCAGAGTAAGGATTTATACCCTTTGAAAGAATTAGATGAGTTTTTGGAGGATACATTCGGTAAAACGGTTGATGTACAAGAATATTTTCCAGATGTTAGAAAGTTTGTGAAGACTGTGAGTACCCTACAAAAGGTGGTAGGAACAGACTTGCTTGATGACAAGAAGAGATATCGCCTGAGGAAGCATGTGACTGCTGCTAGGAAAATTTTAAGTGGTAAAAGACAGAAAAAATTGAAAGTTGATTATTAAATTAGGAATCGAACTACAACACTGGGTGTTTTCTCTGCTGTTGGCTTTTGGCTGGTTATTTTTCTCTCTCTTTTATTAATATGAATTCTTTACGTGTTGCATCCTTAAATATTAACGGGGGTAGAAATGCACAGAAGAGGGCGCTAGTGTTAGAAATCCTAAAACAAAAAAGAATAGATATCGCTATGTTGCAAGAAACACACAGTGATAATTTAAATGAAACGGACTGGGGGCTATGTTGGGGTGGTCAGTACGTTCTCAGTCATGGCTCTAATCTTAGTGCGGGGGTCGGTATATTATTTAGTCCCACTCTTAGTGTTAATGTTTTAGCGATCACAGAAATAGTTGCAGGGAGGATTGTAATGGTTAAAGCAGAAATCCAAAACATTATGTTTAAATTTGTGAATGTATATGCACCAAATTGCGGGCGGGACCGTTTGAGTTTATTCAAAGTATTAAAGGAAAATTTGGACAAATGTGATAAAGGAGAATATGTTTTAGTTGGGGGGGACTGGAACTGTTAGATAGAATAGGACAGGAGCTCCATACCCAGTCATCCTGTTTCTTGTCAAAGATGACCAAGGAGTTGGATTTAGATGATGTGTGGAGGACAAAGCATCCGACCGACAGACAATATACCCGAATGAAAGTTTTTGATGGCGTGGTTACTGCAGCCCGATTAGACAGATTTTATATGTCTGTGGCTTTTAACACCAGGGCAATTAATTGTCAAATTTCCCCAGTTGGGTTTACAGATCATCATTTGGTATTATTGGAACTAACTTTGTCCCACATAGACAAGCCGAAATCATTCTGGCATTTTAATGTCAAATTTTTACATGATTTTGTTTTTTGTGAACATTTTAAATTGTTTTGGAGCAATTGGAGAGCCAAGAAAGAGTTTTTTCCCTCCTTAATTCAGTGGTGGGAGGTAGGAAAAAGTCAAGTGAAAGTGGCTCAAAGTGAGAAAATCAAGTTTATCTTTGTTTTCCGATTAGAGAATGACACATTTGAAAAGAAAAGGTGCTGGCCTTTACCCGAAGAGAATATAATTTTCCTTCTGCCCACATTCGTGCCTGATTGGTGGGTGGCTTGATTACGACCTGCCTCATTTGATATTTAGGTGCGACTCCAGTGGAAGAGAAGGCCAGCAAAATTGCCTTGCTTGCCGTTTTACTTATCGCCTTGTTTGACCTCACTTACCTGTTGTTACCGTTTTCGTCGTTTCCAGGAGTACTTAGGGTTTGTTATTGGTATGTACTTCTTTGATTTTTTTAATTTGCTTTCTTTCTTGTGGAAGTTGATTGTTTCATTGTTAAACAGTACCTTCTTTCTGCTGTGACTCTGTTTGTCTGTTTCTCTTGTTTGCTTCTTCCTGCATTATTGACCTTGTTTTAGTTGGCAGTCATGTTAAGAGACACTCTATTTTTTTAAACAACTTCTGCTACTCCACAATCTTATTCTCCATGTCTCCTGCCAACCAACAAAAGTCTATTATTCACTTCTTCCCTCGTCATTCTATTGTCTTCAAATTTCGTCTAAGTGCTTATTATGCCGCACCTGTGTTGTGAAATGCTAATTAAGGTGTTGTAAATGCACCTCTCATTTCTAGCAATAAACATTCAGGAACATTTTTAATGACTTTAGGGTGAAGTTTATTTTCCATGTGTCCATGCTAGTTTAAGCTCAGAGGCTCACAAGCTCAGACATGGCTGATGATGTGTGCTTTCTTTCTCCGCAAGTAATGCAGAGCCAAATAACCAATTCTGGAGATGCTGAAGAAAAGAGACATTCTTGTCCTTGTGTTGTTATCCTGTACCGTGCTCATCACAGTTTGGTACCAAACTCGCTCGGTTCCTTGCCATCCACAAGGGTACGTATATACTGCAGCCACACTCCACAGGCCGTATTGAAGCTGAAGTGGGTGCTCGAACCTCACAGTGCACTTCAAGTTCAGGCATGGCGCCTGCTCATTTCGAGGCTCTCTCTTGCCGTGATCATCAGCTTCATTGCGGCTCGGCAACACTTATCCAGTCGTTGTGGATTTGTCATTTTGGAGTGCATGATGATGCGCCTCTGCCTCACTAAGATCTACACACAATTATCTACACACAAAAAAACAACGACATGAGAACATGATATTGCAAGAGTTGAGTAGTAAATTTACCAAAGGTTTTTTTTGTTTGTTTTTTTAGTTCCTTCAAATTTTTTCTTGCACCACATGGGCCAAAAATATGGTGCACTGTTAGACATTTCATCTGGTTTTTACAGTACTGACTGGCAACAGTGTTGCCAGTAAGTGACTGTTTTTGTTTGTTTGTTTTTTCATTATTGTATTTATTTGCTGGAGCGTTGTGTGCATCATTCTACTCAAAAATCCAAATCCTTTTTGGCATTTTTGTTTCAGTCATATGATTTTTAGTGTCCATTGTCAACTCTAAAACATGTTAATTGTCCAAATTTGGCCACATTCAGTTTATTAAAACAAAGTAAGGACAAGTAGAGTGTGTCACCTGGGGGGTCCAATCAGATTTGACCATTTCTCCCAGATCTCCTATTAAGTAAGACCATACAGTGGACTTGAAAATTGTTTACTGACGTATTAGTGAGGATTTTAGTTGTAAGAAAAAAATATATACCCACATTTGACACCAGCTACCATTGGATTTGTTATCATTCAAAACCAATATATTGTAACATAAATCTCTATAAATTTAAGTCCTGTGAGCCCATTCTGAGATTCTGTTTAGCGTGTTTTTTTAATCGAGCCATTTTTTTTCTTTTCAACCCAATTTTCATGGCTTAATGTCTAAATAAAAAAGCCTAAACGACAGAGTGAGGATTAAAAGATGTTTGCGTTTCTTGTTGATTGTTTGATGTCCACACTCTGAACTGTCAAGTTTTTCATCTTAATTCACACTGTCCTATTTATCGCTTAACCACATTAAAATGTAGTGAATCAAACCGCTCTGTAGAAACCTTGCTGTTGTAAAGGCAATGACATCTGTTATTTTACTCTTTACACTCACGATTCCTTGTCTTTACACCAGCCTGTTTGAGAGGGTGCCCCCATCTCATGTAAATGAGCGACTGGACACCACCCCTGCAAATACTGCTGGGCCAAGGGCAAGTATTGCTTTCATTGCCCTTACCACCAGGGATGGAACTAGTGATTGAACAGGCAGCTTCTACTTGTGGGAGCAGAAAAATAGCATGTTATTCTGCCAGTCGCTGACTACAGACATTTGAGCACATCCATCTCGACAGCAAAGAGCGAACTTACTGTATATGATTGACAGGTGAAGGGCTGTCACCAGCGCTTTCAGTGGACACATCTACAGTCCTGCAAATCGAGGGCGGACCTTATTTTTCATGATTTCAGACAATTATATATGCATAGTGGCTTTTTTGTATTCATTAAAATTAGGCTTTTTTTCCTCTTTGGTGCATCTATAAATCACAAATTCTCAAATTGCAGTGGATAAATAAAGTCAAAGTATGCTCGCTGATGCTTGTGTGTCATGTTATTAATACGATCGCTCTTCTAATAACTGAAACCACACCGCACAATGGAAATGAAACAGAACCACTCAAAATAATGTATACAGTTAAGTTTGAGAGTGAGTATGCGCTTTGTAAAAAGCCCAATCTGATGGAAGTGAAGGCCACCATTTGAGGAAAATACTGTATGACTGGTAGCGCACACATGCATTTAATTTGATGGCAAATAACTTGGCCTGCTTGTGCAGCTCAAGATCAATATGGTTCTTCCCATTATATAGGACAAATAACAATGCAGCACTAGTCTACAGCATGGTACACTAGTGGTTAGCAGGTCTGACTCACAGCGCTAAGGTTTAGGATTGAATCTCAGCTTTGTCCTTCCTGTATGGAGTTTGCATGTTCTCCCCGTGCTCGTGTAGTTTTTCCTCCGGGTCCAGCAGTTTCCACCCACAACAACGAAACATGCATGTTTGGTTCATCGGAAATTCTAAATTGCCCAATGACGTGAATGTGTACATGAATGGTTCATCCATCTGTCCCCTGCGATATACTGGCGATATACTGGCAACCAGTCCAGGGTTACCCCGTCTCTCACCCAAAGTCAGCTGGGATATATAGAAAGGATGGATGGGTTTAGAGTGGTAGAAAGACATTGCTTACGGAAAATATATCTCCTGGTCTGTCATTTGATTAATAAAAATTTTTCTATTTTTTTTAAACCACTTTCTTATTAAGTTTTTTTCCTTTCTGTTGCAGGCGTTTGTCTCCGGATTCCTGAACATGCATTGATGAAGATGGCTCTTGAGGTCCAAGACGTGAAATTTTTCTCAGACATGGACAAAGCCGCATTATATCAAAGCACAGATTGGCTAGAGGCGGCTTTTATTTATGAAGTGTGCGAAAGAGACATTGGCAAGGATGCGCCACTAGACAGTAGGGGTGCATGATACTGCAAAATCATGCGATATGCGGTATTGGGGTTGAATATTGTGATATCGATATTATTGCAATATTTATTCTCAGGGCTTTGAATCGATCCCAACTGGACTGTTCTGTTTGTCTTAGAAGACGTTTCACCTCTCATCCGAGCAAAACGCCTTCTAAGACAAACAGAACAGTTTATTTGTGATCGATTCAGTGCCTTGAGAATGAAATTACCTGGATGAATGAGAATATTCACAGGCATGCCCGTAAAGAAATGACATTTTTATTATCTGATGAAATAAATACGTGGTCTTAAAAATTTTGTTTACGAGGGGTGTACGTTAATCACCCAATAAAAAAATTGTAGTGACAACTAATGGGGAGGCGGCACGGTGGCCGACTGGTTAGAACGTCACCCTCACAGTTTTGAGGTGCGGGGTTCAATCCCCGTCCCCGCCTGTGTGGAGTTTGCATGTTCTCCCCGTGCCTGCGTGGGTTTTCTCCGGGCACTCCGGTTTCCTCCCACATCCCAAAAACATGCATGAATTGGAGACTCTAAATTGCCCGTAGGCATGACTGTGAGTGCGAATGGTTGTTTGTTTGTATGTGCCCTGCGATTGGCTGGCAACCAGTTCAGGGTGTACCCCGCCTCCTGCCCGATGACAGCTGGGATAGGCTCCAGCATGCCCGCGACCCTAGTGAGGAGAAGCGGCTCAGAAAATGGATGGATGGAACTAATGGGGATTGCGGAACACTTGGCATTTAAGAACGCAGGTCGGAAGAACGCATACTTACATATAAACCCTTTCCGCTCCACACACAAAGATGAAAAGGTTCCTCGATTTCGGTGCCCAAAATCACACATTCAAATGATTTTGACACGATAGGCAGGTATATCAACATGATTAACCATTGTTATTCTTGTTTTATATGAAGTTTGATGTAAATCCGACAATTAGTTTGTTCTCGGCGTGGTCAGGAATGAGAGAAAGAAAGTTAGCCGGATGTTTGATATTCGCTACACATTCAGTTCTCACATGCTCCACTATATTACATGTGTATTATGTAAAGGACAATTTCAAAAACTCTGAAGAAAAAATGCGGCTGGGTTTGTTGTCATTGCAAATGTATATGCAATCACTGCAACAACGGTGCTTGAGTCTACTGTATATTTGGCTTACCTGTGTTAAGGACCATCATACAAATTACACATCCCAGGAATGAGAATTATTAACAGCTTGTCGCAAATTCATTCATTTTAAATTAATAATTTCATGATATTATGTTTTTGTACATAATATAATAAGAGAAAGGCACGGTGGACGACTGGTTAGCACATCTGCCTCACAGTTCCGAGGACCCGGGCTCAAATTCGGCCTCACCTGTGTGTAGTTTGCATGTTCACCGTGTGCCGCTGTTGGTTTTCTTCGGGTACTCCGGTTTCCTCCCACATGCCAAAAACGTGCATGGTAGATTTATTGAAGACTCTAAATTGCCTGTAGGTGTGAGTGTTTGTTGTTGTTTACATGTGGTTGTTTGTTTATAAGTACCCTGTGATTGGCTGGCGACCAGTTCAAGGTGTACCCTGCCTGTCGCCCGAAGATAGCTGGGATAGGCTCCAGCATGCCCACGACCCGATTGAGGATAAGCAGTACGGAAAATGAATGAATGAATAATAGTATGAATTGGAAAAAGGTTTTTTTTTAATAGGAAAAGCAGAATTTGCCTGATGAAAATGTTATTTTGGCCCACAACTGAATTCTCAGGAAAAAATCTGACCCGAGGCTACCTAGTTTTGGGCCCCTGGTCTATGGTTTGTGACAGTAATATTTGCATACATTTTCAAATTAAATTAAATAAATCAGCGCTTATCTTCACAGCGCCGGGCACATCCTTAAATTTTCCTGTATGCGGCTCTTGGAAGAAAAACTTCAGCCACGCTTGATTTAGATATTGTAACTACTATAGTTCATACTTTCCTTGTTGTCTATTTAGACATTGGAATTAGCAATTCACATCGGAAGGAGCAGATGTGGACTTAAGCGTACTCCTCCGCGGTCTCAATGCAGATTGGCTGACCACAAGCAAAGAGTGGAGGTGTGTCTTTGAGTACATGCTTGACACCTGAGAAAATCTCATCTTGCATCACCCATTTTCCCTTCATTCCTGGCCCCTGGCCCTCACATCCTCAGAGGTCAAATTGCCATATAGTGAAAGGCTGCTGCTGAATCAGAATCTCACCATCTGCTTGCTGCTGCTCAAGCACTGACGCGATATGTCGTGAAGTGAAAGCTACCAACTCTGCCGAGGTTAAGACGAGGCCAGATGGAGTGGGCGGCCGAGCTGCCTCGCCGGATGTGAGCACACTGAGAGAAGTTAGAGAAGACACCAAGATGGAGTAGAGTGGATGCAGCTTCTTGCATTGCCAAGTGTCTGATCACCAAGCGAAACATAAGCTAGTTGGTGGAGAAATCGTTGTTGACAAGTACTTAAGACCTGACCACCATCACTTGTGATCAAAAAGTAGAGTCCTAAAACCTGTTTGTGTTCCCTTTTAAATGTTTTATATTACATTGCCAGTTGATTTCATTCAATAGTTGTGTGACAGGCAGTTAAGGATAAAGAATGAGATTTGTGAGGTTTAACGTTTATTACAATTCCTCATACATCATAAAACTCAAAGAGTAAAGTGAGTGCTTGGTTTAAAAATCACAGGTATGGAATTCTTTGATCTGGATGAAAACCTTTGAAAATAGTAGTAAGCTGCTTGAGAGCACACTGTTGAAAATATGTAAATTAATATACAGTGTCATCAGAAAAACAGCATGGTGTCAAATCTGTGAGTTTTATTCCACAGAGCCTTGTGCAAAATAACAGGAAGCCCAGCCAATAAAATATGATCAATTTATGTAGCAGTGTATTTAACAAGCAGGAGAACCAGACAGCCTATTGGTGTGCTTAATGAATGTGTCTTTATTAAAGCTGCTCACGTAGCATCTGGTTTGCTGAAAAAGAAAATGAGTCTGAATCTGCCAGTCAAGACAACAAGACAAAACATTGTACTCTTCACTTCCTTTCGATAACATCATTTACTATACAAAGACTGTGCTTTATCAAACTCGACACATTTATGTACACAGTCCAATAAAGGTCAAGTGAAAGACTGTGCATGGATGACGGGCAATATATACCAAATTCTTTGCCACCTAGGTTTATCCTACTTTGGCTACTTTGGTTTACATTCTAATCATCCACAGAGAGATACTGCCCTGGAGGGAACCTGCTGCCTATTGTGGGATAGCTGAGGATGTCACTTTATGCAATGTTATGCATCTCAGACTGCCCTTCACATCTTAAAAAGGAGACTTATTCTTAACATACCACAGCTTGTCTGCTCAGTGTTGCATTTATGAGTGATGCAGTGTAGGGCCTTGGATTTGAAGTTTATAAGGCCCAAACAGGAGCAAACTGTGTTGGCTTGTCTCTAAAGTCATTGACAGTTTCACTTTGTCAGTGAATAAACAGTCCAAGATTTAGAGTTTGTTTGTGCCTGAAGGAGTTTCCTGACTAACTGTGTTTGGAATTTGAATTACCCCAATGTTGTAAAATCCCAATATGGATCAATATCTTTCTTTCTTTCTTTCTTTCTTACTCTTTCTTTATTTATTTCTTTCTCTCTCTTTCTTTCTTTACTTTTATCTAACCAGTAATAGCCCCACTGAGGTTTACAGTCGACAGTATTTTACAGGAGGTCCTGGCCTAGACAGCAGCACAATAGTTCCATATAAAATACAAAAGAACAAACATCGACCCAGTAACAGTATACAAATCACATTAATACATACTGTACATCACACCATCACCGTCAGTGTTCAGTAAGAGGACATGAGCATTCATTAGTCAAATACATAATAATTATTGTTTTAAACCGGCACATAATCCAAGATCAGATAAAATTAAAAAAAAATTACACCAGGAAGAGGGTGCAGATTCTTTAAATGCATGTTCACTGAACACAGTCAGTCCTTGTCTGTGGAATGCTGATCATAATCTGTCCATCAGATTGAAGATTGGTCCTGGATGTGACTTTAGAAATCAAAAGCGAACCTAAGGTCAGCAAGTCACACATAATGGCCTTATCAAGAAAAAAATACCCGCGTCCTAATCTACAAATGTGAAAAGAAGGCCAAACAATTTCATATAAACTGCAGTGATGAGTACGAAAACCTAAATCAGTTACAAATCGTAATGCTACATGATGCATTGAATCAAGCATCGTAAGAGAGGAGAGATTTTGATGCCATGTATAAAATGTCACCGCAGTCCATTATCGAAGAGTGGCCTGGATAAATCTTTTTTTTCTCGCAACAAAGGAGAAACAACCTTTGTTTCTACAAAAACAAAAACAGCTTCACCAGGAGTTTCTTTCTCTGACAATTACATGTTCACATGCATTGTACAAAATGTATTTTAAATCAAATCCCTGTTATTTGTTGACAAAAACTTGTTTAATCACTTTGTCATTTAGTGTAACAATCTGACAAACATCATCTTTATTCCCTGAGTTTGGACAGCAAATGATTCTTGAGTCCGATTTGAGTAAAAGGCAAAACTAATAAAGAGGAAGATCCCTCAGAATCGAAAGCTTCTGGGTTCGAATCTCAGCTGTATGGCATCCCAAATACTCCAGCTCTTCCCACAATCAGGCTAGGTTAACTAAACTTAACTAACTGTCCATCGGTGTGAATGAGACTGTGAATGGTGGTTTGATGTTCGCCCTGTGATTGGCTGGTGACCAGTCCAGGGTGCCTCTCGACCAAAGTCAGCTGGGTAGGCTTTAGCTCACCAGCAGCGCAAAAGGATAATCAGTTTTAGAAAATAGAAGGCTGGATGGATGGATGGCGGATAGTTAAAGTGGATAGTTTTGTGCAAAGAAAGTATTCGGGCCACAATACGAAAATATATTAATATTAATAGAATAAAGCCAGGCGGCACGGTGCCCGACTGGTTAGAGCGTCTGCCTCACAGTTGTGAGGACCGGGGTTCAATCCCCGGCCCCGCCTGTGTGGAGTTTGCATGTTCTCCCCGTCCCTGCGTGGGTTTTCTCCAGGCACTCCGGTTTCCTCCCACATCCCAAAAACATGCATGGTAGGTTAATTGACAACTCTAAATTGCCCGTAGGTGTGAATGTGAGTGCGAATGGTTGTTTGTTTATGTGTGCCCTGTGATTGGCTGGCAACCAGTTCAGGGTGTACCCCGCCTCCTGCCTGATGATAGCTGGGATAGGCTCCAGCACGCCCGAGACCCTAGTGAGGATAAGCGGCTCAGAAAATGGATGGATGGGATGGAGAAGCAGACAGCCTATTGGTGTGCTTAATGAATGTGCCTTTAGTAAAGCTGCTCACGTAGCGTCTGGTTTGCTGAAAAAGAAAATGAGTCTGAATCTGCCAGTCAAGACAACAAGACAAAACATTGTACTCTTCACTTCCTTTCGATAACATTATTTACTATACAAAGACTGTGCTTTGTATAACCTGTAAAACCTGCTGACTATTATGGGATAGCTGAGGATGTCACTTTATGCAATGTTATGCATCTCAGACTGTACGAGACTTATTCTTAACATACCACAGCTTGTTTGCTCAGTATTGCATTTATGAGTGATGCAGTGATGACCTTGGATTTGAAGTTTATAAAGCCCAAACAGGAGCAAACTGTGTTGGTGTGTCTCTAAAGTTGTTCATTCTTTCTTCCGCCTCCTGCCCGATGACAGCTGGGATAGGCTCCAGCACTCCCGCGACCCTTGTGAGGATAAGCGGCTCGGAAAATGGATGGATGGAGAATAAAGCCATAATAATAACTATACGTTAACATGAAATATAAAAAAAAGTTACAATATAACAGCTGTAATACAGTATACAGTAACTAGGGAAAAAAAACTTGGATTTCTTTATTTTATTTTATTTTTTTTACAATAAGTTAGATTATGAGCAAGACTGTTGATGACATTGTTGTTATACTGAACTATAAGATTCTTAAACAGTGAAATAGTCAATATTTATTCCCATCATGTCCAACAGGACCCTGAGAGGCGAGTCAAAGTTGCTTTCAGCTAACATATGGGTGAGTTCATTTTGTGACAAGTATTAGAATTTGAAATTCATTTAAAAAAGATCAATTATACATTAGTGGTGTTCCCTTTATTCCCTTTTTCCATTGTTCACCACAGAGCCTTGTTATCTTGCACAAAGTTCTACTTTGAGTAATCGATCAAACCGAGATTTCAGGGTTATGACTGTAGCCGAACACCCGGATCTTGCCATCACATCTCCGTTTGTGCCATTTCACACAAACAGCCTTATCTTTAGTAAGAAGATAAGAGCACCGGCTGTGTCTCTACACAAAGACATGAAACATGCTGCCCTCTCCCATTAGGAACAACGGGTTCTTGCCATCTTACCATCTAAAACACCAACAGTATGTGTGTTTACAGATGAAAATCTGGATGAAGAACAAAAAATGAAACCCAAAAGTATATGTTGACGAATGAAAATACACACATTCTAAAGAGAAGCCAACTTAACAACTACTGAACATATCTTATTTTTTGAGTCCAAACTTCAGGATAAATTGGGTCTTTTGTAACTGCTGGGCAATAATAACAGAGCACAGGCTGACACTGTTAATTTTGCGCCACACGTACACACATCAGTGGTGTGATTCATAAGGAACAGTGATGACTTTGTGCTATCTCACAGAGACAAGTGCAAAAGTTCACAGGAAAAATGTGTGACTATCTTGATGTCTGTCTTCAGCAGCCTTCTAATCAGAATCAGAATCAGCATCATCTTTATTTGCCAAGCATGTCCAAAAAAACACACAAGGAATTTGTCTCCGGTAATTGGAGCCGCTCTAGTACGACAACAGACAGTCAATTGACAGAGAACACTTTTGAGACATGAAGACATTGAGAAAAACAGTCACTGAGCAATAAAGGGTTGCTAGTTATCTGGTAATGCCGGTACAATTATTATTATTATTATTATTTTGACAATTGTGCAAAAAGATGCAGAGTCCTCTAGCACTTAGAGCAGTTCGAATTACCAATATAGCAATAGGCCGGTGCAATGACCATTGTGCAAAGGGCGCCGAGACTTCAAGCGAGTAGTGCGATAATCTGGGACAATGTTGATTGTGCAAATGTTGCAGATACTCCTCAATCAGTGTGCAAATGGAGCAGATGCTACTCTGGCATGAGTGGCCAGTATTGGTCAACATCAGATATGCAAATAGTGCGGCGTGGCAATGTTGATCTTACACACTTTGTGTTGGTTGTGCATATCAGTAAGTCATAAGATTGACAATTTTCTCTGGTCTTTAAGAGAGTAGGTAGCTAGGTAGATAGGTACAGTAGATTAAAGGAAAGGTTTGTTTTTAAGTGATATTCCCAGGTTTTACTGTGTGTCTTGCAGCTCTCTGTGAGTCCTTGAAGTCTAGGTCCTTCCATCTTGTGTCTCCTCCTGGTCCTTGTTGTGGTACCTTGTGAAATGAGCTTTGCAAGGTTGTCTGTTTTTTTGCGATGTATTTTGCCTTCTTTTGTAACGGCTTGACAAAAACCTTCCCAGAAAGACATATTTTGTCAAATTAAAAATTAGCTTTCCTGATGGGGGCTCTGAAGTCAATCTTTATTCTTTCATTATTGAGCGCTATTCTTTCACACACGCCTCGCGAGACACATTGTGCATCACCGCAAGACAATAAACTGTTATGACACGATTAACCATCTTCCTCCGAACACATTGACACACTTTGAGACCTCCACTTTCCACTTGCTTGCTCTGAAGAGAGAGGGTCAAGAAGAAAGCAATTGTGTGCAAATTATTTGGGCGGGAGTATGAATAATTAAAGATGCCGAGCACTTTCTCCTGATGTGCCTCATGCAGACCAACTGTGTTTTCAATGTGTTTTTCTGTTTTTGTTTTTTTCTTTTTTGGTAGGTAATCCTACTTTCCTTCCAAAACAACCAAGAACTTTACAGTCGTAAAGCTGAAGAGGTTATTACTGCTGTTCCCTGAGCAGGCCACTGGGAAAGTTGGGAACGGGCAACTGTGCTCGGGGCCAGTTCAGTAGCTGCCGTTTACTGGGAGAAGCAGCTTATTATTTAAAAATAATTGTCTACTATTTTACCTTCCCCTCTGGCCTTTCTCACGTTACCATTGTATGTGAAAGAGGTGCTCAAAATGATGCAGACTCTCAATTTGCTGGTTAAGTTTGAAATATTACAACTCAAAATCAATTTTTATTTTTACAAATTTTAAAATAATTTTCAAGATCAAAAGATCAAATTCATCCATCCATTTTCAGCACAGCATATCCTGGTTGGGGTCACGGGTGTTGGAGCCTATCCCAGCTGACTTCGGGCGAAAGGCGGACTACACCCTGAACTGGTCGCTAGTCAGTCGCAGGGCACATATAGACACGGACAACCATTCGCACTCTCAGTCACACTGTCGCTGAGTGGGGACTGAACCCACACTGCCCGCACCAAAGTCAGGCGAGTGTACCACTACACCATCAGTGACCGTATTTAACAATATATTATATATATTTTTTACCCAGTAGTATTGCTGAACATGTGAAGCTGCAACAACAATAGCTATAATATTACATTTGACACTGTGTACTGTACGTATATGGAGGGGAGCCGCACTGTGCCACACTGTGAAGACATCTGCATTGAAACATATTTTATATGCCTGAATCCATTCATGGTGATATTCATAAGGCACGAAAAAACACATTTATAGACTTGAAGTAGCATCAAAGAGAATATGAAACATTTCACCACAACATGAGAGAAAGAAGAAATTGAAGTAAGAATGCACTTCACTAAGACCAGTGATTCCCAACCACTGCGACAAAATTATCCAATTTCACTTTATTGGTCCAAAATTATTACATTTCCGATGAAAAAAACCTAGAATTTTTAATAACACCGATTTAACTTTCTTTTTCATAATTTTTACATACAAATGCATGAGTCATAATTACAGTCAATATTTGTATAAAAAAACACTTTTAGGCCATGAGTATAAAATCATCAAATGCCTTCTGACTTGTGTCATTTGATGACATATTCTTATGCCACTGGAAACAATTATAGAAAATATGTATATGAAAAACACTTATAGTCCATACATATAAAACAATAAAAAAAACAGCAAGTATAAAGGTGACTGAGCTTGATGAGGTATCCTTACACCACTCTGCACATGCAGTTGACTGTTTCCCGTTGTTAGCCTTCAAATATCATCAAGTCTAATTAGCGATAAAGGCGATAGTGTTCACTATTTGGTAAATGGGTGTCTTCTGTTGTGGAAAACCTTTGAAAATAATACATATATACACATCACAGAAAAGCCAAGATTTGAAATGTTCTTTTTACCAAGTCGCCCATCTATTGCAAAGTCTATTGGGGTCATCCATTTGTGCCTCCACTACAGCGTCCAGTCAGTGCTCTCTCTTACAAGAATAAACAAAGGATGTTCATGCCCTTCTTTGGCTTTTAAAAGTGTGGAAGCACATAACAACACCAGCAGTCTCTATGGGGAAAGTTGTGACAGCACTTGTGTATCACCGAGTGGAAACAGCTTTGTAGATACGGTTTTCCTCAGAGGGCCATGATGATTGTAAACCCATATCAATCATATCATATTATTACACATAGACAACAAATTGATGGATAGCTAGTTTTGAAATCAGAAGTCAAGGATAATTGCTTTATTAGCTATTGTTCAAGTAACTGTAAAAGGGGTTTGGAGGCAAAACATGCTTACAATAGTTCATTACTATTTATTACATATGAATATTATCCAAAAACTTTGAACAGATTTTAGCTAGAATCATGGAAGTTGACACAGATGATTTGCTTTCGCGGGCCACATAAAATGATGTGGCGGGCCGGATCTGGCCCTCGGGGCTTGAGTTTGACACATTTGCTGTAGGGTAATGACAAACACTTCTCCTAAAAGGTTCTCGACTCCAGCTTGTGTCTTTAATGGTGTGTAGAATGTGTCAAAGACGAGTGTTTGTAGAAATACCTTTGTATCACCAAGAAAGATCCATTTCATACAATGTATAACATCCACGTATGAGGTGTGACAGAAAAAAATGCTCATGACTGACAGCTCCTAACTTTCTGTTATCGTGCAACTATAATGCTATGGTATTGTTCTCTTCTCTTAACTCTGAGGATCCTTCTCAGACGTGTGAGCAAACTGCTGTCACGCTTTGTCATGCAGCTGGAGGGGACACAAACATGGAGCAAAAAATGGACTTGCAATTTAGAAAGTCGTCGTTTGAAGTTTGGACTATTGTGAGAAAAAAAATCATTTCATGAGATTTGAATGATAATTTGACGGGAATTGTAATGTTGCTTGAAAGAAGTTTGAATATCACACGAAAAAAGTAATTTGCAAACTATCCTACTTACGATTTTTTCTGTACATACCTAATAGCTGCAAAGCACGCCTATTCACGCCTATCTACGGATTTCCAAAAATACAACCCCCCCCAAAAAAATAATTTCCACGTCTTACTCACAGGTCATAGTTTGTTTCCAGTTTTAGATATTCAAGTGTTTCTTTGTTACTTTGGTTCGGTTGTTATCTGTTGTGGGACTTCGTTCAGTTTTGCTTTATCCAATATCCTTGTTTTCCTTTTTTGAAGATTAAATATTATTATTTTGAGATTCCCGCACTCCTGCCTTGCCTCCCTGCTTCCCTGCAATTGGGTCCACCATGTTCTTGCCTTGCGTTCCTCGCCTTCGCCCTAACCATGTACGTGACAGAAAGGAGCTCTAGAAATCTTAGCTAGTATTAATATGAGAGTTGGATACACCAATAGTCGGTTTGTCTTCCCTGGAGAGTGGCGTAAGGGTGACGCAATCAAGAGGCAAGTGTTTTAGATGTGACATCGAACATGTGATGAAAATGATCACGTTTTTGGCAACAAAAGAGTGACTTCAGAAGCCCTCGCACCTCAGATGCAACGTTATCATTATTATATCCATCCATCCATCCATTTTCTGAGGTCGGGTTGCGGGGGCAGTAGCTTTAGCAGGGACCCCCAGATTTCCCTCTACCCAGCCACTTCATCCAGCACTTCCGGGGGAATCCCGAGGCGTTCCCAGGCCAGCCGAAAGATGTAGCCTCTCCAGCATGTCCTGGGTCGTCCCCGGGGTCTCCTCCTGGTGGGACGTGCCCGGAACACCTCACCGGGGAGGCGACTCAGATGCCCTAGCCACCTCATCTGGCTCATCTCGATGTGGAGGAGCAGCGGCTCTACTCTGGGATCCTCCCGGATTACCGAGCTTCTCACCCTATCTCTAAGGGAGAGCCCGGACACCCTGCGGAGGAAACTCATTTGGGCCGCTCTTGTGATTTTGGTGTGCAGGACATCACAGGCATTGGCTGCAAGCTGAAATTTGAATGTAAACAAACGACTGCAGTTTTCTAATAACTGTTTATTTGTCCATTGGCCAGTGACCTCACATTACCAGAAATGATCAACAGAAGGAACAGTTAAAATCTCATGTCCCATTTAGTCCTCATTTTAACTTTACTATACATCTCTTCGCACCAGCTATCTCCCCTCTGCATACCTCCTACGTGATGCATTCTTCAGCGATCTTAGAGGCAAGGCAGTAACTCCTTGTGGTTGAAGGTGAAGCATCACAAACAAGAGGGGAAAAAAAGGTAAGACAGCAATTAGACTGGTTGCTTGTCTGTATGTGCCCTGCAACTGCCCAGCAACCACTCTAGGGTGTACTCAACCTCTCGCCTAAAATCAGCAGGGATCGGCTCCAGATTGACCTAAAGCTGTGTAAACTACACGTTAGAACACAGTTGTACAGGTGTCGTGTTAGTAATCATTTTCCTGTCAACTTTCAACACCTCAACAGAGTTGCCTGACTCCATTCAAAGTGCTGTCAAAACAACACTGCAGGGCACAGAATCACTGTCACCACGTGCATGACCTCCTAGCCAAACTGTGACAATATATCAAGCTGATATGATTAGAGTACTGGGCCGTATGTTCGTAGGACTTTCCAATCCAGGTCACTGCTCATTGTGCAACAGACTACAAAGCGTGAGAATGAATCATGCAAACTCAGGCAGCCGTTCAAAGCTTCTTCAATCATTGCAACGCTGCGCAAATGATGACTTTGTCGTGCTTGAGTCAGGGCCAGATTGCCCAAAGCTACATTTGAGCGCCAGGCCAGAAAACACTTGAGACTTCTGCCCACAACCACACAGCAGAGTGGTTTACAAACACGCAATAGATTGTGCTTCGTGGTCTACTCTGCAATTTTAACAATGGGCAGTAAAGGAGGGTCTCTGACTTGAGCTTATGTCACTCAAATGCACAAACACGCACACAGACATACACAAACACACACAAACATCCATCCTTCTAATAATATGCAAAGTTAATCTGCAGAGAACAGGTTCTAACATAAGAATTAACTTTAAGTGGCGAGATAAATGGAGAGGCAGGGAAAAGCGAGACAGAAGATGAGAAGGCCCCTCTCTCTGCAACACCTCTTCAAACTCAGAGTGCAGTAGCGACGGAATACATTCCTCACAAGATGCTCCTTGCTGTTGTAATCCCCAACCTTGGATAATGGAACGTCGTAATCTGGAAGATAAAGCGCTATCATAACAGCTGGCTGCGGAGAAGGCGGGAGGCGGAGAGATGCCTCTTAGCGTGCCACATGCTTGCCCCTATCAAACATCTCGAGACAGCAGAAGCGACCAACGGATCATTTTGGGATACCTTGATGGAAAACTGAGCGTTTTTGTGGCCAAAAAAAAAAAATGCTAAAGGTATTCAGTGAACACAAACTCGAAGATTTCTGAAGGTCAGAGATGGCTGTCCCGACTGCGGAGACATTCCTGCAATTTTCCACAACAGAGTAAAAAAAAACAGGCCTCCAACAATATTAGGAAAACCTGCATTGTCGTGGAACTATCTCTCTATCACTATAATAAAACAGGAAATCACCAATTGTTGTCATTTATATTCCTGCGGGAAGAGTAGAAGTTGTTCAGCGCAAGCACACAGAGTGCAGTGTACAAAATATTCTGACATGGCAGCTAACGTATACTAAACATGACTACAGACATCTGATAGCTGATTGTTGTAAACTGGAATAGAGAGTGCAAAAATAACCTTGGGTAATGAGCCAAGTGTAAGTGTAATGACAAAGACATTATTATCTGATCACCTGACACAGACAGCTCTGGTAAATTTCCACCACACTACATATTTAATAAGACCCAAAATGACAGCCCAAGATTTTTTACTTTAACGAGCTAACTTAAAATGCATGATTGTAAACATTTACCTCTTAAAGACATAAACATGTATACATCAATATCCATCCATCCATCCATCCATCTACCACTTATCCGAGGTCGGGTCGCGGGGGCAGTAGCTTTAGCAGGGACGCCCAGACTTCCCTCTCCCCAGCCACTTCATCCGGCTCTTCCGGGGCGATCCCGAGGCGTTCCCAGGCCAGCCGAAGGACGTAGTCTCTCCAGCGTGTCCTGGGTCGCCTTAAATGGAAGGCGTTTGGTACGACCAAAACCCTTCTTAAAGCTCGCCGTCCAAGCAATCTAGGGACAAGAGCCTTGGTGAGACAGATAAAGAAGAACCCAAAGAACACTATGGCTGAGCTCCAGAGATGCAGTCAGGAACTCAGAAAGTTCTAGAAAGTCAACCATCACTGCAGCTCTCCACCAGTCGGGCTTTATGGCAGAGTGGCCCGACAGAAGCCTCTCCTCAATGCAAGACACATGATAGCCTGCATGGAGTTTTCTATATAAAAAAAAAAAAAAAAAACACCTGAAGAACTCCAAAATGGTGAGAAATAAGATTCTCTGGTCTGATGAGACCAAGATAGAAATTATTGGCCTTAATTCTAAGTGGCATGTGTGGAGAAAACCAGACACTGCTCATCACCTGTCCAATACAGTCTCAACAGTGTAGCATGGCAGTGGCAGCATCATGCTGTGGGGGTGTTTTTCAGCTGCAGGGACAGGACGACTGGTTGCAATCGACGGAAAGATGAATGCGACCAAGTACGGGGATATCCTAGACGAAAACCTTCTCCAGAGTCCCCAGGATTTCAGACTGGGCCAAAGGTTCACCTACCAACACGACAATGACCCTAAGCACACAGCTAAAATAATGAAGGAGTGGCTTCAGAACAACTCCGTGACTGTTCTTTAATGGCCCAGCTAGAGCCCTGATTTAAACCCAATTAAGCATCTCTGGATATACCTGAAAATGGCTGTCCACCAACGTTCACCATCCAACCTGACAGAACTGGAGGGGATCTGCAAGGAGTAATGTCAGATGATCCCCAAATCCAGGTGTGAAAAATGTGTTGCATCATTCCCAAAATGATTAATGGCTGTATTAACTCGAAAGGGTGCTTCTACTAAATACTGAGCAAAGGGTCTGAATACAAATGGCTGCAATATAACAAAGAGTGAAATATTTAAGGGGGTCTGAATACCTTTCGTACCCACTGTATTTTCCTCCTCCAATATGTATCTGTCAGGCATCTTTAAAGCACGAGTAGTTTTATTTTATTTTAAAAATTAGTATTCAACAGTTGACTCCTTTTCATATTGGTATGACTGTTAGGAATTTTAAAATGTTACTTGAAGGAGCAGTTTGTGATTTCAATCATTTTATCCTATTTGTTTAAACGCTGGCGGCACGGTGGACGACTGGTTAGAGCGTCTGCCTCACAGTTCCGAGGACCAGGGACCAGTTTGCATGTTCTCCCCGTGCCTGCGTGGGTTTTCTCCGGGCATTCCGGTTTCCTCCCACATCACAAAAACATGCATGAATTGCCCGTAGGTGTGAATGTGAGTGCGAATGGTTGTTTGTTTGTATGTGCCATGGGATTGGCTGGCAACCAGCTCAGGGTGTACCCTGCCTCCTGCCCGATGATAGCTGGGATAGGCTCCAGCACGCCCGCGACCCTAGTGAGGAGAAGCGGCTCAGAAAATGGATGGATGGATGGATGTTTAAACGCTCCTTATAACTTGACAGTGGTACTGTACATGGAAAATATGATCCGTGAAAAAATCAGCTGTCTCTGGCCTCATTTTCTCCCTCTTATTAAAAAAAGAAAAAAAAAGAAACCACCGCAGCTGAGGAAAAACAATCAGAAAAAGAAGGCATGCCTTACAAGGTGTCAGTCGTTTGACACTCATCGTGGGTACATGCCAGCAGCCCCGCAAAAAATAAAACTACAAACTGATAACGTTTTGTCTTATAGAAACACCATTATGAATAATGTGCCTTTCTGGGGTAACGACGTAAGAGGTCAGGATGGTGTCCTCGATGAGTTTGCCCCTGAATATTTGCCAGATGATTGACACTTTTTAAGTCATGCCTTCTGCGACTAATTGCTTGTTTTTCTACAGGTGCATTGGTTTCTTGTATATCAAATTAGAGACACAAGATGCGGCCCGAGATTGCAGATTTTTTTCGCAGATTAAATTCATCATGTGCAGTGTGCAGTGGTGCTTTGAGATACAAGTTTAATTTGTTCCGTGACCACGCTCGTAACTCAAAACACAAGTATCTCAAACCATCTTTCCCCATTGAATTGAACGGAAATGCTATTAATCCGTTTGAGCGTCCGCCCCAAAAAATTTTCTTGCAGTATGTTTTTAATGATGAAAAATAGCACACTAGAATATCATCCTTTATTAAATAAATAAATGTTACTCTTACATCATAATTAAAATGGAATAAAATGCAATTTAACAGTTTTTGTCACAATTTCTCCTTCAATGCACATTGTACTGCTCATTCTGGTGTGCGCACCTTGGCCACCTAGGAGCAGTACAAAGACAGACATACTGTACAAATACTGCACTGGCTAGAGACCCAACTCCTCGCTTGGCTTCTCATTACAGCAGGAATATTAGTCATTCTTCGCAGAGGATAAAAAAATACATGCTTGTGAGTATTGTTCTATTAGCTGTCTGTATATGTTACTGCACCATTTGTGTTCAGATATCTGTTGATTTAAGGTTAACAATACCGCCACATAGATGCTAATGCCTGTGGTGTTTCCCGTTCTATGTTAGCAATAAGCTAGTGGAAGCTACGTAGTTGTTTTACATACACGTGTAATTGTCTTTGTTTTATGTATTTTTTTTATTTTATTTTTTTTTACAGTAACCTTCAGCTGGGAGTGGCAATACACAGCTTTAAGTCTCTTTTTTAGGAATATTTACTTTTTTGAAAAGCACTATATTTATCGACCAAACCGCTGCTTGTTGTAAAGTGAGTTGTGAGTATCAAGTTTGCGGGGGAAAAATCAGCCCACTGATGGCTTGTATCTCGAAAAACTCTCGTATCTCAAGGCACCACTGTACTATTGTGAAGTTATAATGACTGTCTATGACAAAATGTGATTTCTTTTTAAATTGTAAATTTGTTGTTTGTCTATACAGTAAATGCCTGCAATGGCTGATGTATCCAGCCTCTCACCCGAAGTCGGCTGGCATTGGCTCCAGCTCCTCCGTGACCCTGTTTCGGATAAGTGGTACAGAAAATGAATTGATGGATGGCTAAATGCAGACATCACATCACTTGTTTGTGTAAAAAAAAAAAAAAAAAAAAAAAATGCAAATCAATGTGGATGGTGAAAGTTTAGCATGAATTCACTAGGGGTAAAAAAAAAAAAATCAATTAACATTTCCTAAAACACTTCAGAGCCATAGCTTCAATGATCACATTGCCCTCAATTCCATTCCAAATGAAAACTGGACAGACTGCAGCCACAATCCATTTTAAGGCCTATTATAATTTACGAGGCCCGATGGGGCAATACACCCATAAAATGCACCTACATCCCTGGATAAATTAGCTGCCTAGATTTCTTCAACATGAGGCAATTAAGATTTCAATTTAGACTTTAGTGGCCAAATTGGACTGACTTTAATGGTTTGAATCAAGGGCATGAGACTGGGTGAATAATAACGATGCTGAGTGACAAGAGCTGGGCTCAGCTGCTTCGACAACGGCGCCACTGGCTGTGACCGACTGATATGTTTGTGACTGCAGAGCTGTTAAGCATCAAGGACGTGAATCCCCAACATGGCTTCCATAGATGGACGCTCGCTTTCTACACAATCTGATTTGGTGTGGATCCAAACATAAGAAGGCTGCATCTGTCAGTGTGATTGGTGATGGGGATGAATTAGAGACTAAATTGATTAGTCTGTAAATAGAAAATGAATGTACAAGTGCTGAGCTGAGGTGAATTGGATTATGGTTGTTGAAGCTGTCAAAAATGTTCGTCTATTGGCTGTCCAAGCTTGTCAACACCTACACAGTCCATGATAGACGTGTGAGGGGATTTAAAAGGTGTGATATGTATTTTTTGACAGATGTTATTGTCAAATTAACACCTATAAATCATTCTGGTGAATATTTCCAGGAAAATAAAACTCATGCTGGCTTACCTTGGGGACCATTTTCACAGGGAGACGACTGACAGCTTTCTCACTAATACTGACAAACCCATTCAAGACACTGACGTGTGAAGAAGTACGTTTTTGGTCATAAAACACTCCACAGGGGACCATTAACTTTTAGTGGATGAAGTTCAACAACAATGAATAATTGATCATTGAGAATTTGTTTGATTGTGGGGAATCTGACTCCATTTTTGGCTATCAGCAGAGGTGCTGTTGAGTCAGTGTGTTTAAGAAGTACAGCGTTGACTTTAAACTGCTCATAGTTGTAAAGGTGAGTGTGAATGGTTGTTTGTCCATATCCGCACTGCGATTGGCTGGTAAACAGCCCAAAGTCAGGTGCGATAGGCTCACATGCGACCCATATGACACATCGCACTCACATTCACACCTATGGGCAATTTAGAGTCTTCAACCAACCTACCATGCATGTTTTTGGGATGTGGGAGGAAACCGGAGTGCCACCCAGGCACGGGGAGAACATGCAAACTCCATACAGGCGGGGCCGGGATTTGAACCCCGGTCCTAAGAACTGTGAGGCAGCTAACCAGTCGGCAATATTTAGGAATATTATTGATATTATTCACTTGGATTTTGCAAGTGTACCTAAAAAAAAAACTAAAAGTTTTTATGATGGATTTTTGTACAACCCTATAGCACTGTATTTGTCCTTACCCTCTCCTATCTTGCATAAAACCTTTTATTCCTAGATTTTTATTTAAAGAAAAAAGGGAAAGAGCATCCAAAGCACTTCAGCCTGAAGAACCCTTCACTATAGGATTCTCAAAAGAGTCTTTTACTTTCAGAGGTTTTGTATTGGTTGACAGTGCAAAATCTCTGCACCAAAGGTCTATCATCTGCCTGAATTATCATCCTTTACAAGAAAATGTATTCCGACTCTATATCAGCAGAGATCTACTCTTACCCTCTTCTCAATGCTGGTCTCGTTGTTGCAGATCCTGCACCCCGCTATAAAAATCGATGTTGTTTGGCAGGCACTGCAGACACAGTAACAAAGCCGATAGCTGATGGTGCATTGGAATTACTGTCCCTTTACTATGCACCCTGTGCGACGCTCAGAAATTGTGCAACACCCATCAGTGGGAGTGGTGCCCCCCATCGAATTTAAAAACCGATAACGATCACAAGCTGGAGCAATGTGTCTATTTAAATGACTTGTTCATTTACTGAAAATACTTGTGTACTATATACTAAGTATCTTCAAAAGTATTCTCTATTCAGGTCATGTCTTCTTGTCAGTCAGGTCAAACCAAGATTAGAACATGATAGAAATAATGGGTGCTAACTTACTGTAATTAAATTACTTTATTGTAACTAAATTACTTCACACACACCGAAACTTTGAGCATGATTCAACAGAACGCCAGCATGTTTACGAACAACCATTAGTGCTAGCACTAACTTGGTAGGCTACATAACGTTTTGTTGCCTGCTTGCGAGCGGTATTGTATTAAAAGTACGTGAACTTACCTCAAGCAATCCTAGTATGAAAGTCCTCTCCCGAGCACCGGTGACCACCAGCAGATGTTTTTTTCCCATTTTGTTCTGATAATACACTCGACGCAATCCATTGCTGTTGTCAGACGTGTTGCCTGTCTCACACCGCCGACATTTTTGTAAAATAACTTTATTGGTTGGCTAAAAATAAAATAGCTTTTGGATTCAAATATACTGTACACAATGGGCTGGCACGGTAGATGACTGGTTAGCACATTTGCCTCACAGTTCTGGGGACCGGGCTTCAAATCCTGGCCCCGCCTGTGTGGAATTTGCATGTTCTCCCCGTGCCTGGGTGGGTTTTCTCCGGGCACTCCGGTTTCCTCCCACATCCCCAAAACATCCGTGGTAGGTTGGTTGAAGACTCTAAATTGCCCGTAGGTGTGAATGTGAGTGTGAATGGTCATTTGTTTATATGTGGCCTGCGACGCTGAGTAATTGTCTTTTGCGAAGCCAATCAATGACGTCATTGATCGGATCGGCGAATTATGACATTAAAGCCGTCAACATAAATGTAAGTCAACATAAAATGTTAAATATGGGCCGATACCGAACAAGCCGATCAGATCGGTGTAAAGTGTAATTATAATTCTGATTTTATTATTTATAGATTTTTTTTTAAATCATCCCACTGGTCGGCACTGCTGTGGAGGTGGCGCGCACATGAATGATCGGGGCTGGGGATAGATACATGAGGTCAGGAGACATAATTAAGTCACTGGCGGTTATCACCTGCACATTCTGTATTCAATATTTATTATTAATACATAGAATTTGATTTAAGAAGGGCGGCACGGTGGACGACTGGTTAGAGCATCTGCCTCACAGTTCTGAGGTCCGGGGTTCAATCCCCGGCCCCACCTGTGTGGAGTTTGCATGTTCTCCCCATGCCCGCGTGGGTTTTCTCCAGGCACTACGGTTTCCTCCCACATCCCAAAAACATGCATGGTAGGTTAATTGAAGACTCTAAATTGCCCGTAGGTGTGAATGTGAGTGCGAATGGTTGTTGGATGAATGGACGATTTAAGAAAGGGGACCGGAGGCTGTGTTCCAACTACAGGGGGATCACACTCCTCACCCTCCCTGGTAAGGTCCATTCAGGGGTGCTGGAGAGGAGGGTCCGTTGGGAAGTCGAACCTCAGATTCTGGAGGAGCAGTGTGGTTTTTGTCCTGGCCGTGGAACAGTGGACCAGCTGTACACCTTCGGCAGGGCCCTCAAGGGTGAATGGGAGTTTGCCCAACCAGTCTACATGCGTTTTGTGGACTTGGAGAAGGCGTTCGACCGTGTCCCTCGGGGAGTCCTGTGGGGGGTGCTTGGAGAGCATGGGGTGCCGAACCCCCTGATACGGGCTGTTCAGTCCCTGTATGACCGATGTCAGAGTTTGGTCCGCATTGCTGACAGTAAGTCAGTAACTCTTTTTTGGTGATGGTTGGACTCTGCCAAGGCTGTCCTTTGTCACCGATTCTGTTTATTACTTTTATGGACAGAATTTTTAGGCGCTGCCGAGGTGTGGAGGGGGTCCGGTTTGGTAGCCTCATACTTGCATCTCTGCTTTTTGCAGATGATGTGGTTCTGTTGGCTTCATCAAGCCGTGATCTCCAACTCTCACTGGAGCGGTTCGCAGCTGAGTTTGAAGCGGCTGGGATGAGAATCAGCACCTCAAAATCTGAGACCATGGTACTCAGTCGGAAAAGGGTGGCGAACCCTCTCCAGGTCGGGGATGAGATCCTGCCCCAAGTGGAGAAGTTTCTTGGGGTCTTGTTCACGAGTGAGGGAAGAATGGAACAAGAGATTGACAGGCGGATCGGTGCAGCGCCTGCAGTGATGTGGACTTTGCATCGGTCTGTTTTGGTGAAGAAGGAGTTGAGACGGAAGGCGCAGCTCTCAATTTGCCAGCCGATCTACGTTCCTATGCTCACCTATGGTCACAAGCTGTGGGTCGTGACCGAAAGAACAAGATCCCGGATACGAGCGGCCGAAATGAGTTTCCTCCGCAGGGTGTCCCGGCTCTCCCTTAGAGATAGGATGAGAAACTTGGACATCTGGGAGAAGCTCAGAGTAGAGCCGCTGCTCCTCCACATTGAGAGGAGCCAGATGAGGTGGCTGGGGTATCTGATTATAATGCCTCCTGGAAGCCTCCCTAGTGAGGCATGTCCCACCCCCGAGGACGGCCCGGGACACGCTGGAGAGTCTATGTCTCCCAGCTGGCCTGGGAATGCCTCAGGATCTCACCGGAGGAGCTGGATTAAGTGGCTGGGGAGAGGGAAGTCTGGGCTTCCCTGCTAAAGCTACCGGCCCCTTGACCCGACCTCGGATAAGCGAAAAAAAATGGACGAATGAATGGACAATTTGAGTTACATAATAAAATACGAGTGAGAAGAAGTACAAAAGTATAAATTAATTCAACTACTTACAGTAGAGTCCTTATCAACATAGGGCTAAACAATCGAAGGGTGTATAATGGTTAAGAATGTTAAAATTTTAGCTCCTAAAATTGCATGTGCAGTTAATGAAAGCTTTATGATGGTGACAGTTTGAGCCTGGAACAGATTAATTCAATTTCCATTATTTCCCATGGGAAACGTTTGTTCCGCCGTAATTCCTTTGCTTTACCTTGTTGTGTTATAGAGAGATTATTGCTTGGAGAGACAACTCACTCCCACGCATTCCTCTTTACTTGTCTTTGAGGGATTCTACACATCTCCACTTAGCACCTGGAACTTCCATATCAAGCTGTATACTGTATAATCTTCTCCTGCACACAGGGATCGGACTCTAAATGTTGACTGTGCACAGAATATGCAAATCCCTTAACGTTAATTTGCATAACTTCTGGAAAAAAATGGTAATGTGGCACTAATACAGTTATGTAAATTCTCACCAAAGGGATGTTTTGCTCGAAGATTCTGCTAATTATCGGTCAGATTCGCATTACAGAACAATCTCACTATCAATGTAAAACAATGGTTGGAAGGAGGAAACCAAACATGAAATTATGGATTATTTTGTGCCAGTTTTCAAAGCCTAAGAGCGAGTCATCTTTGGACCAGTCGATGGCTGACACTGGGTTACTCTTGTCTCATGTTGAAAAGACAATTCTTCCCCTGCCAACATCCTGCGGAGATTGTTCACCTGACTTTGTGCGTGCACACTGCATTGTTTATCAGACAATGCCTCCTTTTGAGACTCAGCGCTCCCTTCTTCTCTGAGGTCAGCCACAGCATCTTTGTGATGCCCCTAAACATTTATGCCTGAAAGGATAACATCAGGCATTGTGACTCAAAATGCCCTTGCTGTCTCCTCTGACCCCCCTTTCGCCTCAGCCACACTTCCTATCAGCTCTGCATCAGATACAAAATACAGCAGAACCATCCATTTTAACCCTGTCCTCATCAGTGGCAGCCTATCCCTGCTGACTTTAGGCTAGAGATGTCATCCTTCCTAGTCTGGTCGCCAGCTAATCGCACGGCACATAGAGACAAACACACTACCATTTATTATCTATGGGCTATGTAGAATATTTAATGGGCTAAAATTATTGGTTTTGGAAGGTGAGAGGAAGAAGAACCTCTAAGGTCAAATGACCCCAAATTTGGAGTTCAACTAAAATTTATTTTGAAAAATAAAACCCAAACATCAAACCAGTTGTGATGTCACCATAAAACGTACCGGAGATGGCAGTAAGAGGAAAAGTGCGATGAGAACAATAGAACTGGAAATGAAGCTTACTGTGACATAGGAAAAGGTCTGACTGGCAGGTAGTATAAAAGCAATAAAATTAATTCTATAGAAATTGGTCATTGATAGTGTAGTGGTACAATCGTCTGACTTCGTCAGTTCCCTCTCATTTATGGTGTGAACATGAGTGTGAATCATTGTCCGTCTCTAAAGGTGCACTGTGATTGAATGGTGACCAGTCCAGGGTGGAGTTCACCTGGGATAGGCTACAGCTCCCTGCAACCCTGGATAGGACAGCACTATAGAAAATGGATGCATCCATTTTTATATAATAGAAATTACGCGCACCAATTAATTGTACCAGGCAGATACTAACATAAATAGCATGTTTCTATCTCGCTATCTCAGGCTTATTCAAATGGGGTGAAATTTGACTTTTCTTTTTTTCCTCTGGTTAACTTCTCTTTAAACGTGTACGACACTTAAGACTTAAGAATCCTCAAATGCCACTTAAGACATTGCCTGCACAGTTAATAACAGTTTTATTATGGTGACAGTATATGAGCCTGGAACAAATTAACTCACTTTACATGATTTCCTATGGGAAAAACAATAGTTTTGAAATCAAGGAATTGTGTGGGTTTTTTTAAACCCTTAAAAGAAGGTGTGTGTTTGACCCCTTCAAATTAGCTTCGTTCAGCACTTGAACTGCGATAATTGGGTCACCCTTGGAGTACCAAGGCTGTACAAGCCATTGAATATAAGACATATTAAGGCTTGGCATTTGTTCTTGGCTGTCGCTATAGCCTCAGTGCAGCTGCCTTTTCAAAAAAAAAAACGAAAAAGAAAAAACACAAATGGAAATCAGAGTTTGTTCAATGTCGCATGGCATTCATGGAGTGGAAATGTCTGCTGGGTGGATGCAAATTGACCGATTCAATTGTGCATGGTGCATTTGATTGCTCGCCATGGTCATGCAATGTATGCAGTTTGTGCAAAGAAGTCGTATTTGACACGGGCAAGACTTGGATGCCATATACAGTGGGTACGGAAAGTTTTCAGACCCCCTTACATTTTTCACTCTGTTATATTGCAGCCATTTGTTAAAATCATTGGAGTCCAGCTGTGTTTGATTATACTGATTGGACTTGATTAGGAAAGCGACACACCTGTCTATATAAGAGCTTACAGCTCACAGTGCATGTCAGAGTAAATGAGAATCATGAGGTCAAAGGAACTGCCTGAAGAGCTCAGTGACAGAATTGTGGCAAGGCACAGATCTGGCCAAGGTTACAAAAAAAATTCTGCTGCACTTAAGGTTCCTAAGAGCACAGTGGCTTCCATAATCCTGAAATGGAAGATGTTTGAGACAATCAGAACCGTTCCTAGAGCTGGCCGTCCGGCCAAACTGAGCAACTGGGGGAGAAGAGCCTTGGTGAGAGAGGTAAAGAAGAACCCAAAGATCACTGTGGCTGAGCTCCAGAGATGCAGTCGGAGATGGGCGAAAGTTGAAAGTCTACTAGTCTGAAAGTAATACATGAAAGCATGTCACAATAGTGTTCCCCTTTTTGTCATAAACATCCAATATATATAATCTTGGCACCACAAGCATAAATATCACAAAATAAAGGTTTCATGCCTCTTTGCATGTCCTATGAATATCTGTTGTGATGATGATCAAATAAACATGACCTGGAACTCGCTTCCCTCAAGGTAAGCACGTCCAAAAATACCTACCTCCAACATTTACCCCATTATCAGTGTGAATCTATTTTGATTACAATATCTAATGAATGCATCCTTTCAGGGAGATACGCCTGTCAGATGCAATTATCGTTCCCCGTAATACCTCATGAAAAGTCTAACAAATTATCAGTGACTTTCATGCGAATATCAGTGAAGGTTCGTTTGTGTGATGTGTAATGCCCTCCATGCATGTCTTACGAAACCCTGTCGTTTTTTGTAGAATACGTAAAAATGTGTGTCGGGCTCATGTTGTTTGGCGATGCTTAGCAACACTTGGCTTGGAACTGTCACAAGACACGAGACAGTAATTCAAGTAATTTTAAGAGGTGTCTGCATTTCACATGAAATTTGTTTCCATGACAACTATATCATACCGCTAGATAAATTGTACAACTGAAAGTTTGTAAAACGACTTAAAAAATTAATGATTATATAAAAAGTGAAAATTTAAATAGTTGTACAATGGTATATATTTGTTTATTATGTTAGAGTATTATTTTTTTCCCTGCTTGGATAAAGATCCATCCATTATTTTACCGTTGGGCAGGTAAATATGTAGCTATTTAAATCCGTTTTAATTAGTCGTCGAAAGAAATACATTTATTTATCCAGACCTGCAAATTACACAAGCAGTAGTTTTATAGTATTAAAACAATTTATTGGCTGATTCTGAACTGGATATGCTCAATAAAATATAATGAACTCTGTACTTATAATAATGATAATAATAATAATAACAATAATAAAATTTGGCTTCTTATGTTTATTGACAACAATGACATTCATTCAATGCGCCATACAGCAGGGGTGGGGAAACTGCTGCCTGTGGGCCATATGCAGTAGAATGTATTTGTCATGTAAGTATCTATCCATCCATTTTCCATACTGCTTATCCTCACTAGGGTCGCGGGCGTGCTGGAGCCCATCCCAACCATCTTTGGGTGAGAGCCAGGGTACACCCTGAACTGGTCACTAGGCAATCACAGGGCACATATAAACAAACAACCATTCACACTCACATAGTCTTCAATTAACCTACCATGCATGTTTTGGGGATGTGGGAAGAAACCAGAGTACCCGGAGAAAACCCACACAGGCATGAGGAGAGCATGCAAACTCCACACAGGCGAGGTCGGATTTGAACCTGGGTCCTCATAATTGTGAGGCAGATGTGCTAACCAGTCGTCCACTGTTCCGCCCTCATGCATATATATATATATATATTTATTTATAGAAACACACTGTTCCGCCCTCAGGCATATATATATATATATATATATATATATATATATATATTTATTTATAGAAACAATCTCAAAAGGATTATCTCAAGGAAACTGTGATTTAAAAAAAACAAAAACAAATGTTTACCCAGGGATACTCATAATATGAAATAATAATGGATCTTCAGAGCACGAATAAAAGCTAAAATGACAGAAAAAGAGCTCCATTTCCCAGCCGTAGAACGGCGCATCAAAATTAAAATGCAGTACAACACTTCCACCTGCAGGATATTATCTCATCTACAATACAAATACTGTAGTCACCTCCTACATAGTGGTTATTTCTAAATGTAGACATGTTATTTCCAAACTCACCTGTCTAAACAAATGCATTAAACTATATTTTGATGGAAAGACAGCTAATATACCATTGTATTCATTTCTTTCATACACACAGCCAAACCTTTGACGAATTAGCTGACCAGTCAATTAAGTCTGCTATAATGACTTTATATGGCTGTCCCCACCTATTATCCCTTGGAGAGGAAAGCATTACTTGTCACTGCTGGAGCGCAATCCTCGTGAAGAATGGAAATAAACAAGCTATTTACAACCTCAATTCCAATGAAGTTGGGACGTGGTGTTAAACATAAATAAAAACAGAATACAATGATTTGCAAATCATATTGAACCTATAGTTAATGGAATACGCTACAAAGACAAAATATTTAATGTTCAAACTGATAAACTTTCTTTTTAGCAAATAATCATTAACTTAGAATTTTATGGCTACAACACGTTCCAAAAAAGCTGGGACAGGTGGCAAAAAAAGACTGAGAAAGTTGAGGAATGCAACTTCATTGGAATTGGGGTTATATATATATATATATATATATATTTCTCATTCTAATGTCTAAGAGCTTTCGTGGTGTCTACAAACATGGCATGTGCTGACACTTTGCCTCCACCAGTTTAGCGTCGCCGGCGGCACGCATCTTAAAAGAGGCGTTTCATACCACTAACCGGAAAATGTTTTCTTTCCCTTCAAAATAAAGTTTTATCGTTTTCTACGTGATTGGAATAGATGAAAAACTTCGACATAAAGTAAATAATGCTTATATTTAATTGATTTAATTTATATTCGATTGATATTAGTTGTTTTTAATGTATAATATTTTATTTTATCAATTAAAATCAATTTATTTTGAAAGCGAATGCTCAACTTTGCACGTCTGGCTAGCGTTTCATCTAAATATGAATGGATGTGTCACTGTCAACATAAGAATCGACTGCACTTTCTTAACCTTTTCCCCCCTAAGTAATGTCGTATTCGCTAACTCGACAGTGAATGCACTAGAATGCCACGACTTTCACCGTGTAGCTCTTGTTTGCATCGGCTCCTGAGCAACTTAGCCTATCCCGCATTGATGAGATTTTGGACTTCAATGTTTTGTTTGTGAAAATAACTTAATTCCGTTTTTCCGGATCTCCCCTCCATCTCTTTCTTCTTAGCATGGAGTCGTTTGTGGCCATTCTCGGATGTTCTGCATGTTTTGCTCTAGGCGGACTTGTGTTTGCTGCCTACCAATTTGGAATGCTGTATCAGTTTTTCCACAAGGTGAGCGTTCATGAGCTACAATTATAGTATTTCTGTCTAGTCGTCTGTATACTACACAGCTGGAGTGTTGAACGCTAATTTGATTTAAATTATCCCACATCGTCATCATCCCAACTATCATTTCCTTCAAAATGTGAGAGAAGATAAGATCGAGTGCAGACGAACATGTAATCTTACACTTTGTATGCCTTTCTAGCACAAAGGTCAACATCACACCCTGGCTGTTGAGGCATTGCACAAAGTGCATCACTCACTGTGCGCCTCCACAATGTGGCTATTGTGTTTAAAAAATGCTGTTTCACAGTGAACTAGTTGGGAAGTAACTTGTTTATAGATCTATTTGTTGTAAATCACTTCATGCCAGTTTACCCAGATTTTCAAATCTCCCGTCCTTTTTTGACGTCCCGCAGACTGAGACGAACAGCCCTCGACATGGCGGTGAAAGCGTGGCAGAGGTCCTGCGTGCCCACGGGATCAAATATGTCTTCACTCTCGTTGGTGGACACATCTCGCCCATCCTGGTGGCCTGTGAGAAAGTGGGAATCCGGATCGTGGACACCAGGCACGAGGCCACGGCCGTCTTTGCTGCTGATGCCGTGGCGCGGCTTTCAGGTCCACTTATATCACAAAATATACAGTGGCTGTAATAAGTCAACACGTGCTTGTTCAAATGCTAGGTTTTTGTGGTATAAAATATGAGATCAAGCTAAATCATATCAAAAAACATTTTTCCTCCATAAATATGACCTATAACCGGGACCACACAATTGAGGGGAAAAAAAAGATATTTTCCCTTGGGGAAAAAAAACAACTGAGATAATGCGGTTGCACAGTTTGCAGACCCTCTTATAACTGGGGATGTGGCTGTGTTGAGAATGAATAATAAGTTTCAAACTCATGTTATGCCTCCGATTAGCCCCAAATGAAGTCCAGCTGTTCTCATAGGCTTTTCTTAACAGTTTTTGCTTTCTAGCAGAAGCCTGAAGATTTTGTGGTAACATTGACTGCTATTTGGAACAGTTCATAATTCCCTCCACCCTGACCAAGGCCCCAGTTCCAGTTGATGAAAAGCAGACCCAAAGCATGATGCTGACACCTCTATGGTTCACTATAGGTAAAAATATTATGAGGTGCCAATATTTGTGAGCATGACTCTATGGTGTTCTTTTGGTGAGTGTGAGTGTTTGGTGAGTGCAGTGTTGTGTTTGCACCAAACATTTGTTTTGTAATTATGGCCAGAAAGTTCAACCTTGGTTTCATCAGAGCATTTTTAAACACATGTTCCCCTACATCTGTTAGGGAGATATGAAGTGTTTTTTACTTGTTAAGATAAAGCTAGCATCTTGCGACGTTACTCTATAACACAGACATGAAGAAGATGGGCGTTTGTGTTGTCTCATGTACCAAACAGCCAGTACTTGCCAGAAATTCCCGCAGCTCCTTGAATGTTGCTGTCGGCCTCTTAAACCAAAACATTTATTTTCGGCTCTTCATCAATTTTGAAGGGATGTCCACCTCTAGTTCTTGGTATTGTCTCTGTTGTGCCGTATTTTATCAGCAGTCCATGACTTGTGCTGTAAGTTGTGACTAGCAACCACATTTTCTCAGTTGTTTACTTTTATCTCCCTTCTTTAGAATTTTTTATTTTTCTTAGACATTTGAAAGTTGTAGAGTTTATGTACAATAATTGTGGAAAAAGTTTAAAATTATTAATCTTGGTCTAATTTTTTTTTATATCACAAAATAATGGCATTTGAAGAGGGGTGTGTAGACTTTATGTGTCCACTATAAGTAAATATCTTCTGAATTTTAATATCTGCAGTCCTGTTCCTGGGTGTGTGCCCAAAATAATGGTTTGTAGACAAGTAACTTTACTATTTGCTATGCGGACTATGCAAACTGGTGTTTGTGGCACGGTACCGTGGGTGACTGGTTAGAGTGTCTACCTCACAGTTCTGAGTACCGGGGTTCAATCCCCCACCCCGGCTGTGTGGAGTTTTGCATGTTCTCCCCGTGCCTGCATGGGTTTTCTCCGGGCACTCCGGTTTCCTCCCACATCCCAAAAACATGCATGGTAGGTTAATTGAAGACTCTAAATTGCCCCTAGGTGTGACTGTGAGTGCAAATGGGTGTTTGTTTATATGTGCCCTGCGATTGGCTGGCATCCAGTTTAGGGTGTACCTCGCCTCCTGCCCGATGATAGCTGGGATAGGCTCCAGCACTCCCGTGACCCTTGTGAGGGTAAGTGGCTCAGAAAATGGATGGATGACTGGTGTTTTTATTTGACCTACCAAGGGACTACGCATGTAAGTTAGCGGTTTACACGCATTCAGTATTATTTTCCGGCAAATTAAACAATGAACGAACTACAAATATGTAAGATTAAGATAAGCTATAACATTCACAACACTAACACTTTGACGATGTGTGACAAAGGTGTAGCCTTTAAGGAAGGGGAGAGTGAAGATCGCTGAAGGTCATTTGACTTCTCAGTTTAACTCCGCTCAACTTTATATATAGAACACTTTAAAAAAAAAAAAAAGATAAATATAAAACAAATATACTATACTATAAAATACTGAACACATAAACATTATTTTGTAATTAAAATAATTGTAAACTCTTACAAGTGTAAAAAGAAGTTAACCTCTGTATAGTAAAACATAAAAACAATCCATGTACTCCGTACTCAACATTCACTCTGACATGATGACTGATGTGCAAAGGTGAATTACTGCTTGTCCTGGTCGTGGAATGTCGTCACATTCAAACTAAGCACAGCTGACTTTGCGGTGTGCCCTTTTTTGTTTTATTATTGATGTTGACTTATTGTTGCCAGATTGCACTGAGCAGCCAGGACAGAGGTGAATGTACAGTTTTTGTCGTCCACTCGCTTTAGGTCCAGGTCCAGTCTTGGCTGAGGAGGAAGGACCTCTTTGCTCTGAGTTCTATTGTATTTATGGTTTCTCCTAGAAAGATGTTGTTTTTATATTTCAAAATTAAAATTAACGTAATTTCTCGTGTATAATGCGCACCCATGTATAATACGCACCCCCAAAGTTGACCTCAAAATTCTGGAAAACCCTTTTACCCATGTATAATGCATTTTTTCAACGCATGATTTTGCTTCTACCCATATGATCAAAACATGAAGTATTATCTGTATTTTGTTAGTTTTTTCAAAGAATTAGTCTGAAGTTAAGCACTTTATTTGAACACGTACTCCTTTTTTATAAATTTACTTGCTCTTATTTTGGAATTCACAGCCCTACTTTTATTTAGTAAATTAGAAAACACACAGTTGGGCAGAATTTGTAAGATGGGTTCAATTCTTTAAAGAAATCATGAAGGACCAGGCGAAATTTTTATTTCAATGGGATTCAAATTAAAGGGTCAAGCATTTCAGAAAAGCATTATCATTAAACAAAACATAACCATAAATAAATTAATGATGGTTGTTGTTCAGTCATATTTATAAAAAATAAAAAAACATCACAAATTCTGCCACGTTATGTAAACTTATGAGCACAACTACATATATGCAGTCATACCTACCTCTGTCATATTGGAATGAAGGTGTAGGCTACACTTTTTTTTTTTATAAACACTAGGTGGCGGTGGCATTTTGGAATGAAAGTGTACAGCTTTTTCTTAACCACTAGATGGGAGCAAACATTTATAAAATGTGAGTTTTTTTTTCCATTTGCCCCAATACTCATGTTTAATTGGCACTATTGACTTTTGACGATTTGGGGTAGGGGGGGTAATGAGCATTATACATGAGAAATGACGGTAATTAATAAATGAAATTAGAGATTGTTAAATACATATAACTAAAGTAAAATTCATTGAATATTAATGTTTCTAGTTGTTTTTGTTACATAATATTGGCAAAATAATAAAAGTGCCTCTCATTATGATGTGCAGTTTTGCACCACAGTAAACAACCACAACAATAAAGATGCTGTTATATTAATTTGCAATTTTCAATAAAATCACTTTTTATCAAATTTTTTTAAAGCCGTCGCTGTAACCGACAGTAGTACATGAGTAAAAATGTGCCTCCGATAATGTAACGTTTAGCTTTTCTCATCTTGGACTGTCGATGTAGGTGTACCTAATGTTGTGTCCTGATACTGACTGTCTTTGTATTAGGTACCGTTGGTGTAGCTGCAGTGACAGCTGGCCCAGGTCTCACTAACACCGTGACAGCAGTAAAGAACGCTCAAATGGCGGAATCACCGTTGTTGCTCATGGGAGGGGCTGCTGGGACACTACTTCAGGTACAGTCAAATACTACATTGTGACAAAATGTAATGAGTGTAAATAAGGTTGCTTTAATGTCACAACCAATGTTTTCCTGTCATTTATTGTTGTGGGTCCAGGGCAGAGGAGCGCTTCAAGACATTGACCAAATGTCTCTGTTCAAGCCTCTGTGTAAGTTCTGTGCCTCCATCCGAACAGTCCGAGAAATCGTGCCTGTTTTGAGAAAGGCGCTGGCTGTCGCCCAGTCTGGAACCCCCGGGCCCGTTTTCATCGAATTCCCCATCGACACTCTGTACCCTTTCCATCTGGTGTCCAGAGAGTTTGCTGTTAAAAACCCTCCCAAAGGCCTGATGGGCAAAATTGTTTCATGGTATGTGTTTTTCACACATTATGGAAAAAAGTAACATTTGTGAGTGGTGTGTGCGTATACACTCACCACTCCTGACATTCATAATATCCCAAAAAATAATTTGAAATGTGGACTTATCAGACCACAGCACACTTTTCCACTTTGCGCCAGCCCATCTCAGATGAATGAGCTTGGGCCCAGAGAAGCTGGCGGGGTTTCTGGGTGTTGTTGACTTTCACTTTGCATGGTAGTTTAACTTCCATTTGTAGATATAGCGACAAGCTGTGTTAACTGACAAGGGTTTTCTGAAGTGTCCATGTGGCAATCTCCTTGATCTTGATGCCGGTTTTTAATGTAGTGCCGCCTGAGGGATCGAAGGTCACGGGCATTCAGTGGTGGTTTTCGCACCTTGCTGCTTACGTGCAGAGAATTCTCCAGATTCTCTGAATCTTTTGATGATATTTCCGTAGATGATCCATCCATCCATTTTCTTTTACCGCTTATCCTCACTAGGGTCGCAGGCTGCTGGAGCCTAGCCCAGCTATCTTCAGGCGGGAGGTGGGGTACACCCTGAACCGGTCGCCAGCCAATCGCAGGGTACATAGAAACAAACAACCATTCGCACTCACATTCACACATACGGGAAATTTAGAGTCTTCAATCAATGTACCACGCATGTTTTGGGGATGTGGGAGGAAACCGGAGTGCCCGGAGAAAACCCACCCAGGCACGGGGAGAACATGCAAACTCCACACAGGCGGGGCGGGGATTTGAACCCCAGTCCCCAGAACTGTGAGGCAGATGTGCTAACCAGTCGTACACCGTGCCGGCCTCCCTCAATTCCTTGCAATTGTATGCTGAGAAACGCTGTTCTTAAACTGTTGAACTATTTGCTCATGCAGTTGTTCACAAAGTGGTGAACCTCTCCCATCCTTCCTTGTGAACAAGTGAGCGTTTCGGGGATCCTCCTTTTATAACCAATCATGACACTCAACTGTTTCCAATTAACCTGTTCATCTGTGGCACGTTATTAACAGGTGTTTTTTAAGCATTCCTCAACTTTCTCAGACTTCTGTTGCCCCTATCCCAGGTTTTTTGGAACATGTTGCACACATCAAATTCAATATGAGTCAATATTTGCCAAAAAAACAATAACATTCATCAGTTTGAACATTAAATGTTATTTTGGTAGAGTGTTCAATTGAATATAAGTTGAAAAGGATTTGCAAATCATTGTATTCTGTTTTATTTACATTTTACACAACGTCCCAACTTTATTGGAATTGGGGTTTGTAGATAAAGATGAGACCACATTTTATGAGCAATTTATGGAGAAATTTAAGAAATTCCAATGGTTTAACATACTTTTTCTTCCCACTGTAAGTGATAGGCAGTTGCAGTAGAACCCTGACAGAGCATCAACAGGAATGAAATTCAGCGTCTGGTGATATTTATGCATTCCAGACTTCAGGCTGTAATCAACTGCAAAGGATTTGCAACCAAGTATTAAAAAGGGAAGTTTGATTTAGGATTGTTAATTTGTCCCATTAGTTTGGGTCTTTTAAAAAGTGGGAGGCGTATATACAAACTGTTACAAAAGTTTGTATATTTAACAGTTTTACTACACTGTTCACCTGATTTGGATGTAAATACCCTCAAAGTAAAGCTGAACATCTGCCTGCAGTTAAAGCATATCTTGTTCTCTTCATTTCAAATCCATTTTAGTAGTGTTTAGAGTCAAAAAGAGGAGAATTGTGACAATGTGCCAATATTTATGTAATTGACTGTATATATATATATATATATATATATATATATACAAATCAATTGAATAGTATGTATATGTTGTTGCTAGGTACCTTAACAACCATCTCATGAACATTTTTGCTGGTGCCTGGGAGAGGCGAGACATTTCACCTCTTCCTATTCACATCCCGCAAGCCACAGACAATCAGGTACGTCGACACTTGACGTAGCTTTGTGGGTATTTTCCTTTCCTAGTGGCATTGTTTGTCAACCATTAAACCTGTTTCATACCTATTTTTTTTTGTTTGTTTTTTTGGCAACACACATTAGGTACAAAAGTGTATTGAACTGGTGAGTCGAGCCAATAAACCTATTATCCTGCTTGGAAGCCAAGCCACACTACCACCAACACCAGTTGATGAGATCAGGTAAAACCGTATAAAGCCAAAGTATTCTCTTGTTTAATGCTCTTTGTTCTTCACTGTTGTTTGGCAGGTTCAGTCTATGAAAGTAAATTAGATGTATCATCCAATATAATAAGTTTGATGGCATTACAGGAGTGCTTTGGAGGAGTTGGGCATCCCTTGCTTCCTTGGGGGCATGTCCCGAGGCATGCTGGGTAAAGACAGCCCAATCCACATTAGACAAAACAGACGTGATGCTCTGAAGGAGGCCGATGTGGTAGTCCTCGGAGGTCAGTTTTTACAGTAGAAGTAATGTTTCATAGCCTTTTTTTCGTGCAAAATCTTAAGTCAAATGTAGTCGTTTTTTTTTTTTTTTAGCAGCATGAGGAAATGATACAAAGTGGCATAAGACTGGAAGAGGTGTGAAGAGATTTACATTTTTTTAATGCTATTTTCATGTTTTTTTTCTGTTCCATGTCTGTATGTATTTCAAACTCTTTCTCACTATAAACACAGCCCTTGCTCCAAATGTGTAGCTAATGAGAATGGTCTGATGTTTTGGCAATAAGTCTTTCCCCCTTCCTTGTGTAATTTTCACCCCTCATATAATATTTTACTCTACATTTTACCAGTTTATGAATAATTTAACTTAATTTCAAAGCATCCTCTGATTCTATTGGTTGAGAAACATCATGGTGAGTATTTGTGTAACTGTAGTTGATGTACTGTGTGTATCTCTATAATTATTTCATCTGTGAAATATTGCAAGATTTATTCCACAAATGCCTGTCAGCCTATCTGGAGCTTGATCTTTACTGTACAACCTGATGATAAATCTCGGCGGACAAGTTTATGCTCGCCTTGTTATCTTGAAACATTAAAGAGGTTCAGTGTTTCGAAAAACCATAAATAGTTTTAATTGTTTTGGCAGGCACAGTGTGCGACTTCCGTTTGAGCTACGGCAAAGTTCTGAACAGACGTAGCAAGATCATCGCTGTCAACAGAGACAGGACGCAGCTGCTCAAAAATTCTGATATGTTCTGGAAACCAACTGTAGCAATTCAAGGTGTGTTCATTCCTCCTTTTTTGTCACTAGCATTTTGTTTCTTGCCTCAATAACCCACAAATATACAGAATTATGTAATGTAAAGTGGTACCTCTGATGTTAGACCGAATCCATTCCGGGTCTTTGGGCAACCTTTATAATTTGTTCATATTTTAAAATCAGTAATTAACATTCAAATATATTTCTGGGTCAAACTGCCATCCTAAAACCTTTCATAACTATACCAGGCATTTTTAGCATTTACACATGCTTCAAGCGCATACAAATATAAAAAGAAGTTTAGTTATAATAGGAGGCAAGTGCGGTTGTTAAAAATGGATCAACATATTTAACATTCTTGACTGTTCTGTATCAAAACTTTCTTTTTAGCTTTGTTTTGTTTTTTATACTGAGCAGTCAGGACAGATGTTGGTTCCCACACTACTGCTATGTCACAATAAGTTTCAATTCAGGTTCCAGAGTTGTTGTCCCTCTTTGCCATCACTGGTACCTATGTCTATATTAGCATCACAAAACATTTTGTGTGACATACAGGGTTTATTTTTTCAGAAAATCTTCATCAATTTCATAATTGCATGACTTCAAGGGTTCCACTGTATGCTGTATGTTGCTTTAACTCCTTATGTTACTGGTATATGCTCTTGGGGGGGAATACCTTATAGGACGAACACCTTAATTTAGACAGTTAATATCTAAAATGTTTGTCTATTATAGGTGACGCTGGTACCTTTCTAGTACGGCTTTCCAAAGGCTTAAAGGGCCATCGCTGTCCAGAAGAATGGCCTCAAAGCCTCAAAGCAGGAGATGTGACCAAAGAAAACATAAATAGGTGAGGAAGCTTTGTAAAATATCCATCCATCCATTTTCAAAACCGCTTATCCTCACTAGGGTCGCAGGCATGCTCGAGCCTATCCCAGCTGACTCTGGGCGAGAGGCGGGGGACACCCTGAACTGGTCGCCAGCCAATCACAGGGCACATATGAACCATTCCCACTCACATTCGCACCTACGGGCAAATTCAGTCTTCAATTAACCTACCATGCATATTTTTGGGATGTGGGAGGAAACTGGAGTACCCAGAGAAAACCCACTCAGGCACGGGGAGAACATGAAAACTCCACATAGGGGAGGCCGGACACCGCGTCCTCAGAACTGTGAGACAGATATCCTAACCAGTGGGCCAAAACCGTGCCGCTGCTATGTAAAATATAATTTTGTATTTGTATCAGGTTATTACGTGAAAAGTATCCTGTAATTCATGTTATAATGTGAACTGAAATCAAGATATGAGTTTTGTGCTTTAAGTTCGATATTTGTTATGTACAGCACTTTCTTACAGCTACGGTTGATTTTCTTAATAAAGTGCTCCAGTAAGTTTGAGTTTTTACTTCATACCAGAAAATTATTAATAATTATTATAAGTACAACCCCCCCCCACCACCGCTCTGCAAAATCCTACTTAGAGTACGCATACTGATAACAATCTCATCCACAGTGCTCAATAAATGTAGAATCTCACCATGTCTCAAATTAAGCATAGAGTAGAATTTAATTCACTCGTATGAACAAGCCATTTTCTAACATTGCTTGTTTATCTTGTTTTAATGACAATTTCACGTTATAATGTGAAAGCATCACATCTTGAAAAAATGTGATAAGTTCATGTTACAACTTGAAAAAATAGTGCATCTCTGTGTTCTTCATGTACTGTCATCACTCTTCATCTAAACCAACGACGAAACATGTTTTATTATGCATGTACTACATACTGGATGAGTACTTTTATACATTACGAAACATAAAACATACAGTAATGACAGCTATTTTTCTTTGTTACATATCTGATACTAAATGCATCAAATTACTATCCTTTGTGTTTTTGAAACTTAACACTTTGAAGGGGAAACTGGCCTTTTCTTGTGATATAAGCCATCCAGCTATACAGAATGTTGATGAGCAAGCAAATGTTAAATTAAGCGAAGCTAAATTTGGTCTTTTTAATCTTCAGGGCAAAAGCCAATGAGAAGACAGAGCATCACTTGAACCCCTTGAAAGTTCTTCACATGTTGGACGAGCAGATGTCAGAAGACAGTATCATTGTTGCAGACGGCGGTGATTTTGTAGGAAGTGCTGCTTACATCCTGAGGCCGCGCGGACCACTACGTTGGCTCGATCCAGGTTCTCACATGACATGAAAAAGTCATCTGGGATTGCAATTTAGATGAGATGTAAATTTTGTAAATACTGATTCTCTGCAGGGGCTTTTGGGACGCTGGGAGTGGGAGGAGGATTTGCACTCGGTGCAAAACTGTGCCGGCCTGAATCAGAGGTGCTGTGCTGACGCAGGCTTTTATGAAAGGAATCCATCTGCTTGTGACGCGTCGTGAATGAAATATGACCTCCTGTGCCTTTTAGGTGTGGATTGTCTATGGTGACGGTTCCCTAGGATACACTGTTGCTGAATTCGACACGTTCACTCGTCAGAAGGTACATACATTATCATTGATACTGTTATAAGAAATCTAGGATATTAGAATACATATTAAAATACAGTGGAACCTCTGAGGTCAATCGTTGTCATATTTCAAAATACTGTACATTTTCACATAGAAAATAAAAATGATCTGTTCCACAGTTAAACTGTTGGCATCATCAAAACGTTTATTAACAGTATTGTACAGGCAATATTTGAGGTAGTAAATTTAACGGTCTCAACTGTCATGAGTGTAAGAAAAATGTAACCACTGTAAAATGTATAATCAACAAAATACTGTGCTTTAACTTTGTCAATAAGTGACGAAAGGCATGGTCACCCTAAACAAAAGTATTGTGATGCCGCTAGTCTTATTTCTTTGAATGTGCGTCTGCTTACTTCACGTTTCAGGCATTGTCCTTTGTACACCTGGACAATATGCTTTCTTGTTTAATTAGTTTTTCAGGACAATTTTTTTTTATCGATTTGTTTTTCATACATGCAAATCAGGTTCCTCCTGTTCACTCGGGACCTGCTTTGGAGTCACAGGAGTTGAAAACACCAGAACAAACACTTACGCCGCTGCATCTGATCCGCTTGTACATCTTGTATTAATTAGGAAACGTGCCTACAATGATCTAATTATTATAATTATTATAATTTACGGATGTTAATGTTAAATGTATTAAGCGACGGACCGATGTTAGGGATTATGTCACAACACAGAATGAATTAACTTCAAATTCAGAAATGGCCAAAAAAAAAAAAAAAAATACTTAATATTTTCCTGGAGGATGCATTTGGGATTAGCCTTTGAAGTTGGTAATGGTGAAAAATTATGTGAAACAGACCATGATTTTAGTCAATTCTTTTCCAGAATGAGAGTGCTTAAAGAGGAGGATGCTATTCATGTGGCACAACTTGAAGCAGGCATCAGGTGCAGGTGGAGATGGGCCTGGCTCAAGTTGGAGGCCAAAACAAAAAAGCAAAGAAATTAGGCAAATTTAATTTTAATCTTCAATTTGTACATCAACATGTACTTGAGCGGTGTAAATAAATGTTTTTCTGTTTGAAGTCTTCCAGATTAATTTATTTAATTTATGTTAAAATCCCCCAAATTCTCTGCGGGGGCCCGGGGATCCCCCCAGAAACCCCTACAATGTTTTTGTTTTGTTTTTGGTCTGTCACCTTTTTCATTCCTTTGGTGTTTGCGTGTCTGTTTTTGAGTGGCTTCAGTATTACAAAGCGGGTCCAAACTGAAGAGCACTGCTCAAACCAGGGGTGTCAAACTCAGTTTTGTCAAGGGCCACATTGTAGTTTTGGTTTCCCTCAGAGGGCTGTCATGAAACCATATAAAGGTTTCATCGCCTCATAGTACATAGTACACATACACAACAAAATGATCGAAAACTAGTTTTGAAATCAGATGTCAAGCATAGTAGTTTGTCCAACTACTGGTATTCGAATTACTGTAAAGAGGGATTTGGTTAAAAAAAAAAAAAAAAAAAAAAAAAACATGCTTAAAATATCTCAACCTAATTGTTTTTTACCTAGGACAAGTTGATGTTTTGGTACGGATTTTAGCAGAAATCATGGAATTTGACGCACATGATTTGCCTTTGCGGGCTACATAAAATGATGTGGTGGGCCAGATGATGACACCTGTGGGTTACACGAGCGACATGGCTTTAAACAGAAAGGAGCTAGTTTACAAAAGCAGTCAGTGTGCCAAACACAGTGATTTGGTCACTATGTTTAACACATTTCCTGACCCACTCACTTCATGACTAACTAAAAAAAAATAATAAAAAAAAGTGACTAGCAACTTTAATTCCAGCTTCGAAACAGACATGAGACACAAATTATTTTTTATTGTTTTGTGAATAACAAGAAGAAGCTCAGAGTGAATTGTGCTGAACATTGCCAAAGACATGGTGCCCCTTTATACATTGCAAAAGCAGTAATTTTTCAGTATGTTGGAAACTTTTGAGCTGAGATATGTGCTTCCAAGCTGTAAACATTATCAAGGTCGCCTGACTCACCTGTACTCTCCATGAAAAAATAAAGCATGAGAGCATGCGGCATTACTCATACTCTTACATCCAGACAAGCCGAGCCATTCAGTTGGCTGGTTCATTTGATTTTGTTAAATAGTTGAACATTTAAAATGTTAATTTATTCGGATTGTGTTTACATAGAACGTTTCGACTAAAGCGGGCATTTTTCCAAGAGAAAGCATTTATTTTTGGATTACAGTGGACCCCACTATACACAAATAGCGGAAATCCATGGATAATTGATGCCCATCATTTATTATTATTTTGTATTTTTTTTTTTATTTTAAACCCCAAAAACGATTGAATAAGCAGGGACGAACCACCTAGTGCACACAAAGATTTTTCAAATATGATTTTATTTTATTTATTTTTTTTTTTAAATCTGTGACAGACCCCACACATAAAGATATGAAATCAGGCATTTAACAGTTTTCATTGTATCGTATGTGGTTTGCTCCAATAATCTCAACACAGAACACCTTTCACAAAAATTCTGTACTACCACCGATCTCAAAATCTTGCGTGATTACACGTGATCTCACAAATCCAAAGAAGAAGAAACACTTCCAGATATGCACTGATCTTTGCAGAGGGTTCCTGGAAGCTGCCGGAGCCGGGAAACTAGTAAAATGGCAATATCCCTGAAAAAACAACTTGCTATGGAAAATACTTATTGCCGTCTGAGGAACCCATTTTTATACAAAAAACAAAACAAAAAAGACTGGTCTTTTCCTTTTGCTTTGTCAGGGCGGCTCTTGATTCGCTATATTCTTTTCCACGTCACAATTCACTGACTCGAAAGCCGTTTGCTTTATATTGAATGTTCATTATTTAAAATAGTCGGCCTTGACCTGTTTCGGACCCTAAAATCAGGACAAATACACTCTTAACACACCTGAGATCTAAGGATAATCTTACAAGACATAAGATTTTCTGGCGTTTGATGTGCTTGGTCGGTGAAAAATTGTAAAACAAAATCTGCAGATAAGTTGCCAAACTGCGAGTGTGCAGCAATCCACTGTATCTGTAAATAGTATTTTTTTCGATTATTTCTGTTGGAGTTGACGCTCAAAATCTGTTGCAATCAAAGCATGTTTGCGATCAGGAGAAATTAAGCAATCCAGAATTCCAGAATGGGGAATAAAAGCAAAGCTTGTTTTGAATCATGACATTGTCATGTTTTTTTTCTATAAGCAAAGGGTGGTGGTGGATGATAAAAACGGATTTTTGTGTTTAAAAAAACAAAACAAACAAAAAAAGTAGTTGGTTTATAGTATATTCCTTTTTCTCTTCTCACCCTTTGTTGAGGCAGTTTCTCAGAGCCATACAAACAACAAAAAACATAAACAAGCAGGGGGAAAGACTAAAAACCACATGCCTTAAAAAAATCCTTTGAGTTCTTGCTTAGCTGGGGACTTTTGTAACGGATATGGCACGGAATGCAAAAAATGCTAATGTTTGTACAATAAAAGCATCCCCCATCTGCGGTGGGGATGTGCTTTTTAATTAGTGTTTCTCTTCTGTTTCCAGACACCGGTTATTGCTGTTGTGGGAAATGATGCATGTTGGAGTCAGATCTCCAGAGAACAGGTTCCCATTCTGGGTAGCAATGTGGCGTGTGGCCTGGCATTTACAGGTACATTGTTTGAGCATGATGATCTCCCATATGGTACTGTATTACACTGACCATTCGCTTCACTCTTTGCAGATTATCACACAGTGGCCGATGGGTATGGCGGTAAGGGCTACCTTATAAGGCGAGAGGATGAAGAGCAGCTTGGCAACATCATCTCAGAAGCTCGAAAGCAGAGCCAGATGGGCAAAGCAACACTTCTCAATGTCCTGATAGGCAAAACCAACTTTAGAGAGGGCTCCATCTCTGTATAATGCTAAAATGCCAAGAGCATATTAAGTATGTACCAATGTATTCCCTTACTATCATTATATACAGTATAGCAGAAAATATATCCAAAAGCCTTAATAATACACTTCAACTTGTTCTGCTTCTAGGATAAATTTTGTGCCCTAATCATAATTTTTGCATTTCAATAAGGACACCTGACGAGGTTAGAAATATGAGTTTTGTTTCAGGGATTTTACCTCTTTTGACTTGATCATTAATATATTTTAAGTGTTTGTTAACCACACACATCTTGCAAATAATGGCTTGCCTTGATGATCAAATGCAACCAGAATGCCTTTGATCCTGTTATCAAATTAACATGGAACCTTAATTGTATTTGAAAGCCTGTAATACTCACCAGTGACTGAAGTAATAGAATTTTAAAAATATTTTTGAAAGTTTATGAAAGCTCAATGATATCTTTTGTATGTTCAAATATATTAACAATAATATATTGCAGAATAAATTGAAACATATTTCAATAATAATGACATTCACCAATTATATAATTTTCAGCAGGGGTGGGGCTCGAAACTTTTTCGTCTCAGGGGCCATTTACGTTTGTCCTCCAAGAACCATATGTTATGTAATAAAATAGAAATTATGCAACTGATCAAAGAAATTATGTATTGTGAGTATTTGAGGGTTAAGTATTTTGGGGATTACTTTATTTATTTTTAAACGCCCTTCCTCTGGGCTCTGTCTTTCTTCAGTTGCATAGTGGGCCAGCTCAAATGCTCTCGCCCACTCCTGCTTCAAGGTCTACAGGTACATATGTATTGCACTATAATTGTAAATGATTTGCATAGGAGGAAAATCCATGTTTACTGCTGTATGAAGGGATTTTGTCAAAGCATCAATCCAAGTGTTTGTTAAAAGTAATGATCTAACGAACTGGTTAATAGTTAAGACAATCTGTGCTTTTTTCCGATTTGACAAATAATGCAAAAAATATTTATATATTTTTTCAACAATGAGCACTAAAATAAAATCTAAAAAAGCAAAAACAGATTGACGATTTATGGTCAAAATAACAGAAGATGCTAGCAAAGGCTTAATGCACAGATTTGAACATGCCAGCAGGGGGAAATGTCATTTTCTAGGTGTCTTGAGATACAACACCAAAATATTGTGAACTCCATTTTAGGAAGCGTTGACTGAAATGACCGTAGTTATTTTTCCAAGTGTCAAAAAAAAAAAAAATGTTAGCGGGCTTAGTTCACGACAACACACAGCACATGCATTCTATATTAAAAAGATAAATGGTGTGTAGTGCAGTTTACGCAATAGTTTTCCGAGAGGAGATATTCATTTATATTAACGTATATATATTGGAGAGATACACCGAGACCACCTAATCTTCGCCTCTGACGTCACATACTGGAGTTGGATGTGTGTGTCGCGTTGCTTTCAAAGGCTCATCAAGTTTGGAAAATAGAATACACGTTCAGGTAAAACACGACATCAAAATATTTTGACGTTGTTAGATCGATTGTGTAGGTGGAAACGTTACAAAACTCCAATTTGTCCGGAGGCGTCATCATGCCATTAGGCAATTCGAGTTAACAAAAACATGCATGGTAGGTTAATTGAAGACTGAATTGCCCGTAAGTGTGAATGTGAGTTCGAATGTTTGTTTCTATGACCAGTTCAGAGTAGCAATGTGGCGTGTGGCCTGGCATTTACAGGTACATTGTACATTGTACCCCGCCACTCGCCCGAAGATAGCTGGGATAGGCTCCGGCACGCCCGCGACCCTAGTGACGATAAACGGTACGGAATATGGATTTATAAGACACAATGTATCTTAACGGAAGCGATGTTTTGAACGACCTGTTTCTTGACCGCAAAGTAGACACTGTGTTATCCGAGCGGCACGTGAAGGCGTCTACACTTGGCAGCAGGCGGCGACTTCAACCGCCCCTGTCGGCTCTCACGCGACAGCAGCACACAAAACTTCAACAGTGGCCAAAGTGAAGCCTCCGCGTTGTTCAAACTTGAGCTCAGTACGTTAGTTTGCCATTTGCCAAGGCTCCCGTCACATTCTGCATGACGAGTTAACCCTAGTTCCTGTGGGTTTTATTTTTTTTAACAAGGTTGGAAAGACAGTCGGGAACAACTTGTCAAATCAAAGTCAAGTTAGCTTGTCATTTTGAAAGTCGGGTTTCGTTACAAATACTTGACGTGGACTTTTTCCATTAAAAAAAAAAAAAAAAAAAAGCGACGAGATTGTAAGCAGTGTACGTGTACAGTGTTACTCATTGAGCTGGAATCAGAGACGGTACTCCGTGAGCAGAATTTTAAACGCTGGGCGCCTACTCCTTCGTGGATAAAGGTGAGTCATTTCCATGCCGGTGAGAGATTTTTTTATTTTTTTATTTTTTTTATACGCTATCTTTTGGCTTTGGGTGGCTCAAGGCGCGCGAGGCAACAGGCGTTTGTCCTTGGGCTCGCCAAAAAGCAAATTCTTATTACGAAAGATGCGCTGCTAAAACAAACGTACTTCCCGTTTGGATCATGACTCCGAAACGTATTCTGGACTGTGCATCGTTTCGTTTACTGTTTCAATTCTAAGCCAATTGGCGTGTGAGTGAAAAGTTGCATGTGTTCGTTGTTTGGTGTGACACGGACTGTTGTTATGGCTCCAGGTGCTGAATGGCCTCTGTTGTAGCGGTGAAAACTGAGAAACGAACTGCAGCTGACTCACAGGATGCAGATTCAAATGGAAAGAAGCCCAGGTAAGCACATGTGATGATGGTGCTTAACGCTCGTGGCTCAAAAGCACTCATTCGTCAACAGTTTGTCATTAAAAAGTAAACAATATATCTACAGCAGTGGTTCTTAACCTTGTTGGAGGTACGGAACCCCGCCACTTTCATCTGGAGTTCACATCAGGAGAACCCTTCCTAATTTGAAAAATAAAATATAATGTATTTCTAATTCAAAAGCATATATTTTATTGTCTGTGTAGATTCTCAGTCATCCAGGTCATGCACAAAATGAACCAGTTGCACACAAAATCATTGTTAAATGAACAAAACCAACATAACCTGAATTTCACACAAAAAAAAACAAAAATTCAATTCAATGAAAATTTAGTTTAAGTGAATGTGAATTTTGCTCTTGCCATTCCCCTTGGTAAGTGCCACTCTCATGCCAGAGGAACGGTCGTCGTGAAAATTCACAACAAAATATGTTTCTTATTTCTACAATCCTCGAAAAGGGTTTGTAGGTAAGAGCAAATTTTTTGGGGCTCTTTTTTTATTATTATTGGATGCGCTGTCTGACACCACAGCAATGCTACTTAACTCAAGTGTATCACTGAAATGTGGTTAAATAAAAATAGTTAAAAAAAAATAAATAAATCATTTCAGCTCGAGGAGCAGCGCCGTAATGGTTAACGCCCACCTTAACACAGCGTTGCGTTTTGAATGGCATAAACACGGCATTCAAAATGCAGTCTAAAAAGGATACACGAACGCACGCACACACGGCGTGTGTCGAGTCCTCGGTTGAACCCCAGCGACTGCCTCACCGAACCCTTGGGGTTCGATCGAACCCAGGTTAAGAACCACTGATCTATAGTCTTGTCTTAAGTCTACGAGGTGTGTCAGAATAGTTCTAGGGCCGGTGTCGCAATAGAAATATTCCAAACCCAAAACTGCAAGTTTGCCCCAGATGATCAACCAGCACTTCTACAAAGAGATTCGGTTTTCGTTCAGTGCGTGAGAAGAGGCGAGATTTGTAGCTGGACAACACACGGCTGCTTCACCATTCAAACCATTCGGGTTCGATTCTCAGAATCTCTCTTTTGGGGTGAACGTGTTCTCCCTGTGCTCTCCAGGTACTCCGGCTTCCTCCCACATTGCCGAAGTGTGCATGTTCGGTAAATTCATACATGCAAATCAGTCGCCTTTTGGCGAAATTTGCCGTTTTCAACTCAAAATAGGCCATTTACGTGAATCATATAGATTCGATGAGTTTTTCGCCGGGGGTCGCCGTCTCTGTCGATGATTGGCGCTGTTTGCGCCAATCCAGTTTAAGCGCTAGCGACGTTTAAGGCTAGTTCACCAATCAAACGACACAAGAAAGTCGCATTACCTCACACGTCTTCTATTGGTCTTCCCAGGCATAGCTATTAACACTAGATATGCCAGCCCGACTGATTGTCGTGCATATGTGGCGGCCATTTTGGGAAGGTTGTCGTTACCATGAAGTCAACAGCGAGCTACTTTTGTTTACATTTAGACAAAGAAAAACAACAGCTTTCATATATTGTAGGATGTGTCTGGCACTGTGGATATTACCCAAACGGGGATATTTCAGCTCACTTATAACTTTAGAAAACACCGTGCAGTAAATTGCAGACACACACACACACACACTCACTGCAACATCAGAATTTAATTTGCACATTTACATTTTATTTTGTAATTTTTTTTTTTTTTTTTTTTTTGATGTTCATGCTGTGGTTAAAAAATTGATAGATAGTGAGTGTATTTGTAGAAGGGTGATGAGGATGGAGCTGCCAGGCAAGAGAGCTAGAGGAAGACCAAAGAGAAAGTTGATGGATGTAATGAGGGAAGACATGAGGGCAGTTGGTGTTAAAGAGGAGGATGACACGCTGTGGCGAATGCTTACATGGAAAAGGATGACATGCTGTGGCGAACCCTAATGGGACAAGCCGAAAGGAAAAGAAGGAGATGATGCTGTGGTTAAAAAATTCATCTGAAGTTACTCACTATTTACTCAGTTATGTGATTAATTATTTCACTGTGTACTTTTTACTCTTGAGTAACTTTTTGAAGGACTACTTTTTAATTTTACTTGAGTCACATTATTGTCAAGTAACAATACTCTTACTTGAGTACAATATTTGGCTACTCTACACACCTCTGGAGCGGACGTGTGGCGGAGATCTCCCGAGTCATGACACCGTGAATTGTGATGTGAAATGGAGTGTAGCCAATCAAAGAAGTGCCCTGATTGAGGAACAACACACCAGCTATAATGAAAACAAATGTGTCTTACCCGATGTAATTTTTTTTTTGTCTAAAAGTGGGTTCCCCAGACTGCAGTAATATTTTCCAAAGCCAGTCTTTTTGAGACGTCATTGCCATTTTACAAGGTTCCCGATTCAGGCAACCTTTGGAAACACTCCGGTGACAAAGGAGCATACCCGGAAGTGTCTGCCCATCTTTGTTTTTGTGAGATCACCGTGAGATTTCTGAGTCTGTGGACTTTTTTCCAGACCGGTGGGGGAACAGAATCTTTGTGTGTTATTGCGTGTTGCAATTATTGGAGCACACTACATGATATGACCAAAACTGTTAAATGTCAGCTTTCTTTTTCACTTTATGTGTAGGGTCTGTCACAGATAAAAAAAATCTTTTAAGATTTGTCTCATCCTTGTGTGTGTACTGGGCCTTAGTGAATGGAATCACGGAATCACAGATGATTGAGAGGGAAGTGTACAGAGAATAGATGCTTGGTTAACATATGGTAAAGGCAATACAACTCACTTTACTGAAATTGTAACAGGTATAATAGGGAATTAGTATGTCATGCATTACAATAAAATTCTGTAGTTAGTTACTATAATTCCATTACTATTTGTAATGCGTTTTTCACAAACCAGGACATAGTCACGTGTGATTTTGGCAAGCCCTGTTTCATGAAATGCATATCATCTGTCTATCCAAAAGGAAACTGCTGCCCAGCCTGAAGACAAAGCATGCCCCTGAGCTCGTCTTAGTGATCGGCACTGGGATAAGCTCCGCCGTGGCCCCACAGGTTCCTGCTCTGCGCTCCTGGAAAGGCCTTATCCAGGCCTTGCTAGACGCCGCCAATGACTTTGACTTACTAGAAGAGGAAGAGAGCCGGCGTTTCCAAAAGCACATGCAGGAAGATAAAAATTTGGTGCATGTGGCTCATGACCTAATTCAGAAACTTTCCCCGGTAAGATGTAATTTTTTTGGGTTGTAATTATTTGTTTGCTTCCGCTTTCTACACTGCTCTGTCATAACTTCCAGATCACTATTAGTCTGTTCTCTGACTCATTTATTTTATGAACATGCAAACACAAATGTTGAAGAAATAGATACAGCTGATCAGAAAAATGCCCAAAACGCGGAACAATTTGTGCTTCAACCAAAATCTAAACTTCAAACCATTATCATGTTTGATACACAGTGAGCATCTAAAAAGTGTAGAACTAAGAGTATTTTTCTTTTTCTGTTGTGCCAATCATTGCAAAGAGAAATATTGTAATGAAATCTATTGAACCGGAAATGAAAGTTACTGCGACTTAAGGGTCTGGCTGTTCAGTACTTTTTTTTTTTTTTTTTTTTGTTGTTGTTGTCCAAAGGTGAGTAGTTTTATTTTATCTTGGTTTTATTATGCAGTTCTTAACTGCTTACATTTATGGAAGTTAGCAACATTTAAATACTGCTTAAAACATCGTCAATACAGCTAGTAAAGGTTTGAGCCTGAAACGCATAGCAAGTGTAAAAAAAAAAATGAAAAAAAATTGTGTACTCATCATTAACCCTGAGGTGGCAAACATTCAGAGGAAGATTAGACCTTGTCCTGGAAAGTGAGTTTCTTCATGTAGTAAATAGGTTATTTTGCTGTATTTCCCTTTATTTTAGTAGAGGGCTGGGTAATTGTACAGTATGATCGTGATTAGTGGTCGCAACAAATTTCACGTCGATCACGGTGATCAGCTGTGAGCATATTTACTTAGTCAAACATGGAAATGTGTTTGACAACAACCAAACAGTTGTCCTTTTCCTGCTCCACTTTCGTTTGGAAGTTGTAAAAGTAAACATGATGACCAAACCGTGAACTAAATGCGTCGCTGAGGACAGCAAAATGGATGTCAGCCACGACTTAGTTATCCGAAGGTGAGGCTATTTTGACGAGAAGTCAATCAACGTCAATTGTGTGGCAATGTGTCCGAAGCAATCTGGAGCTCATAGGTGAGGGTAGGAACGTAGATTTGCCTTTTGTCTCTGCTCCTTCCTTGCCAAGACGGAACAATACAGAATCCGCATCACTGCAGACACTGCACCATTCTGCCTGTCGATCTCCCGCTGCATTCTTCCCTCAGTCTCGAACAAAATCCCGATACACCTGAATTCCTCCACTCGGGGCAGGATCTTCTCCTTGACTCGGAGAGGGCACTCTCCCCTTTTCCGACTGAGGACCCTGGACTCAGATTCTGAGGTGGTGATTTTTATCCCAACTGCTTCACGCTCTGCTGTGAACCGCTCTAGCCAGAGATGAAAATCATGGCTTGTTGAAGCCAACAGAACCACATCATCTGAAAAACGTAGAGACGCAATGCTGAGGTCACCTGCGCCTAGAATTCTGTCCATAAAGGTTATGAACAGAATCAGTGACAAAGGGCAGCCTTGGCGGAGTCCAACCCTGACTGAAAACAAATTCGACTTACTTCCGGCAATGTGGACCAAACTCTGACACCAGTCGTACAGGGACCAAACAGCCCATATTAAGGGTTCCGGTACCCCATACTGCTGGAGCACCCTCCACAGGATCGAATGCATTCTCTAAGTCCACAAAGCACATGTAGACTGTTTGAGCGAACTACCATGCACCCTCGAGGACCTAGCTGATGGTGTAGTGCTGTCCATTGTTCCACGCCCAGGATAAAAGCCACACTGGTCATCCTGAATCTGAGAGTCCACTTCTGCCGGACACTCCTATCCAGAACACCTGCGGTGTGCTCCCCCACTTGGAACCCCTTCTTAAAAAAAGGGAGGGAGGGGGGGGGGCGGACCACCACCCTTGTCTGCCAATCCAGAGGCACTGTCCCTGATGTCCACGCGATGTTGCAGCGGCGTATCAACCAGGACAGCCCCACAACATCCTGAGCCTTTAGGAACTCCGGGTGGATCTCATCCACCCCTGGGGCCCTGTCTCGGTGACCTCAACCGCAGAGATATGAGTACCCACCACAGTCCACAGACTTTGCTTCCTCATAGGAAATTGT